>NW_028318006.1:1087500-1327500 GCF_062004578.1 Staurois parvus | reverse complement strand
AAGTTTGTAAAAAATGAACAGAGCAAATGTTTTTCTTAAATTTTTGTGTGTTTTTATAAGTTTACATATACAAGAAAACTGCTGCAAAAGTGACTCCGGAGCTCAATCTCCGTCTTCACAGGGCTGAGATTGAGCTCTGCAGTCACTTTTGCAGCAGCAGTTTTCTTGGTCACCATCCTGCGTAATGTCCTTTTTTGGTCAATTGAGTTGACCATGCCGACCATGCTTATGCTTATCAGACGTTTTCCCAGAAACTGTATATGCCATAATAACCTTTGATACTGTACCTCACGACTCGGCAAATTGGCAACTTCAGTCGCAGAGGCACCAGCTAAGGGGCACCCACAATTTTCTTTCTTTGAAGCTCAGTAAGCTCTGACGTGATTACAAGCAGTGCATGCATTAAATGACAAAAGTGAGGCTTCCCACCTGTTAGCTAGGTTTCTTATCACACAGCGGAAGCAAAAGAATGTTACATCACTTTCAATGCAAAACATGTTTTCACTTCCACACCTGAAACTCATGTAGTGTTTCCTTCAAACCCCCCCAGCCCCTGCGTGTGTGTGTGTGTATAGATAGATAAATAGATGGATGTGTGGTGTGTATATAAAAATATGATTACCAATTTCCCTGGGACTGATAGTATTCAAAATCCACAATTTTGAGTTGCCTCCAGGATTAGAGAGGAAATCTTCCAAATGGAACACTTGTTCCCGTGGCAGCTAAAAAGGGAATTTCTCTTATATTGGAAAGATATTCTCTTATCGTGATGTTGAGGCTTCAGGACAACAAGTGAAGGGAAATCTCACCAGTGTGATACAAATAGAAAAAAACACAGCAGTTTTGTCCATGCTTTAATCTAAAGTATCTAAAGCTGAAACTTTTCAAATTTAAAGTGCAACTAGACAGGAGACAAATCATGTCTCTTCTGCATTAAAACTACGCACCCGCAGCTCACTGTACAAATTTGGCAATGCTGAGTGGGAGTGAACCAAATGGCATCATTCCTTCCCGGCCAATGACAGCCGCCAGCGATCAGGACCCGGAAGCTGTCCACCCAAAGATGTTAGCGGCCAGGAGTCGAGCTGAGGGGAGTATTGTCTCGCTTGAAGTATCTGTTGATTTTTCAAAACGTAGGAATTTTAAATATATAGATTTGATCCTTTGATACTATCAATTTTAATTTATTTTTTTTTGACTGTTTGTAAAGCTGAACTCCAGCTTTACTTTACTTTTTACAAGGTCAATTCTGCAAGTATTGACTGGGCAGACGGAACTGCTCGGTCATCTTAGGCTCATCATTTCTTGACTGTCTTGCAGTACAGTTTCATGTGTCGGTGGATGCTCCAACTAGAAAAAAAAGACTCTGCTTGACCTAATTATAAATAACACAGAGCTGATTGCAGACATGGATGGAAGTAAGGGATAATTTAGGAAATGGCGATCACAGGGTAATTAGGTTCGCCATACTTCATAGGAAAAGGAGGCACAAGAGTAGGACAAGAACATTAAAGGATAAGTTCATCTTTCAACAAAAAATAAATGCACGTTTTTTTTTTGCAGGTAAATCAATGTGCATTTATTTTTTTGTTGTAGGAACCTGTAAAGCATTGCACCAGTGATCAGAAGTTCGCTGATGTCATGCAAGTTTCCTATTGACCTGGCAGTGCATCTGCTTGCTCGTACCTCCTACAGGCAAGCCAATACTGACAGGAAGAATCCATGAGCTACCACGATGCTCCCAGCGGAACCTCGCATGGCCACATTTTAAAAAAGTTTGATACCTAGCTTAGGGAAAAGATCTGCTGCTAGCTGTCAAATCGGGGGACGGTTATTTCATTACATGTTATAAAAGTTGAACTTCTCCTTTAAATTATAAGAGCCAGTTTTACCAACTTAAACTTGAGTGGCTAAATTCAAGTGTAAAAAAGCATATTAAAGTGAATTAACTGTCACCATCAGCATTTCAACACATTAAAAGGCAAAACCAGGGCATATTGGCTCCACAGAGGATAGTCTGGGGAATTTGGTGACAAATGGTAGGGAAAAGGCAACTATGTTAAATACATTCTTCTCCTTGGTTTTAAGTAAGCAAAAGGAGGAGTATAATAGATGATATATTATGAACACAGTTTGGAATGTCCCCTTATTGCTAACAGAAGCCAGTGTTCAAAACTGACTGGAAAAACTTAGTGAATAAATCACCTGGTCAGAAGACCTACACTCTATATCCCCTCAAAGAACTTAGCCAGGTTATTACTAGACCGTTTGTAATCTATAAGGACAGCTTACTGATCAGAATGGTAGCAGCTGACAGGTGAAATCTAATGAGGTATCGGTATTCGAAAAAGGGCCGAGATATATCTCTGCAAACTTCAGGCCAGTCAGCCTAACATCAATTGAATGAAAAATATTGGAGGAGATGATAAAATGAAAAAAGTATCATCAGTAGTAACCAGCATGGTTTTAGGGACAAACAAATGAAGCGCTCAGATCTTCATGCAGACTTAAAGGAATTTGAAATGGCAAACGAAGAGGTGCTGCCCTTCAAAGATCGGGAAATCTGGATGCTAATGAACAAAGAACAAAAAAGGGCGCACCCTCATCCTGCATTACCGTGGTATACACTGTGTTTATTGTGTAATCAAATAGATGTATACTCACAAACCAAAGGATAATAAAAGCAGTGTGAATGGTCCTCAGTGGCAGGCAATGCTGTGCCCCAATTTATTATTCTTTGGTTTGTGAGTGTACATCTATTTGATTACACAATAAACACGGTGTATACCACGGTAATGGAAGATGAGAGTGCGCCCTTTTTTGTTCTTTGTTCATCAGCATGGTTTTATGACAAATCATTCTTGCCAGATCAACCTTTTAACATTCTATGAGGATATAAGATGTAATCTAGGTAGAGGAAAGCACAAACAGAAAATCTCCCTGCAAACTTACCAGCTAGCCTGCAAAAAAACAAGTTGACCCTGTCTGCAAATATTCGTCACATTTGCAAATATATGTGAAAGCTGCAGTGATTCACCAAGGCCCCTTTGTATATTGCGATCCTAACTCACTATAGTTTTGAGTGTCCAAGTTGGAACACATACACTATATTGCCAAAAGTATTGGGGCAACCCTACAAATCAATTGGGTTCAGCTGTTCCAATCACCTTGATGGCTACAGGTGTATAAAATCAAACACCTAGGCATGGAGACTGCTTCTACAAATATTTGTAAAAGAATGTGTCGCTTTCAGGAGCTCAGTGAATTCAAGCGTGGTACTGTGATAGGTTGCCACCTGTGCAACAAGTCCATCCATGAAATTTCCTTGCTGCTTAATCTTTCACGATCAACTTTAAGTGGTATTATAACAAAGTGGAAGCAACTGGGATACAGCAGCAACTCAGCCACAAAGTTGTAGGCCATGTAAAATGACAGAGCGGGGTCAGTGCTTGCTGAAGCGCACAGGTCGCAGAAATCGCCAGCTGTCTGCAGAGTGTGACCTTCAGATTAGCAAAACCGTGCATAGAGAGCTTCATGGAATGGGTTTCCATGGCCGAGCAGCTGCATCCAAGCCTTACATCACCAAGTGCAATGCAAAGCGTTGGATGCAGTGGTGTAAAGCATGCCACCACTGGAATCTAGAACAGTGGAGACGTGTTCTCTGGAGTGACAAATAATGCTTCTCTGTCTGCCAGTCTGATGGATGTGTCTGGGTTTGGCAGTTGCCAGAACAGTACTTGCCTGAGTGCATTGTGCCAAGTGTATAGTTTGGTGGAGGGGGGGATCATGGTGTGAGGTTGTTTTCAGGAGTTGGGCTTGGTCCCTTAGTTCTAGTGAAGGGAACTCTTAAGGCATCAGCATACCAAGACATTTTGGGCAATTTCATGCTCCCAACTTTGTGGGAACAATTTGGGGGTGGCCCTTTCCTGTTCCAACATGACTGTGCACCAATGCACAAAGCAAGGTCCATAAAGACATGGCTGAGCACATTTTGGGTAGAGGAACTGGACTGGCCTGCACAGAGTCCTGCACTCAACCCAATAGAATACCTTTGGGATAAACTACGGCAGAGACTGCGAGCCAGGCCTTCTCGTCCGACATCAGTGCCTGACCTCACAAATATGCTTCTGGAAGAATGGTCAGACATTCCCATATACACACTCCTAAACCTTGTAGACAGCCTTCCCAGAAGAGATTAAGCTGTTTTAAGTGCAAAGGGTTGGCCAACTCAGTATTGAATCCTACAGCCTAAGACTGGGATGCCATTAAAGTTCGTGTGCATGTTATTCTCTTAGCAATATAGAGTATAGAACTGTAGATAAATTAAGGGCAGGTTTGGTATTGACGATGGTGTACAAGGTGCAACAATTTAATTTCCTGAATGGACTGAAAAAAAACATCTGGGGTCCTAGTAGACCACAAGCTTAGTAATCGCATGCAATGTCAAGCTACAGCAACTAAAACTTGCACACTATTCGCATGAATTTTAAGGGGTATTTACTCAGAGATAAGCCTATAATTCTTAGTGATGCACCTGAATGAAAATTCTGGGGCCAAAACCGAAAATTCAGAATGCACTTAACTGAAACAGACAGTTTTTAAATAATAAAAAAAAAAATGTGGCTGGCAATTTTACATTGAAGCCACTAGGGGGCATTTCTGCATTGAAGTCAATGAGGACTCGACTTTGCATGAAAGTCTGAGACGTGATTTTTGCATTGAAGTCACTAGAGGGCACTTTTGCATGAAAGTCTGAGATGTGACTTTGCATGTATCGGCACCTTTTTTTCTATACTGTTTTTGTCTGCTTATATCTGTGCATCCTTAAAAATTCTACCCTTATACCAAACTGTGGTTCAGCCACATCTTGGGTATGCCATCCAGTTCTGGACACCAGTCCTCAAGAGGGATTTGCTGAACTAGAGATAGTCCAGAGTAGGGCAACAAAGCTAATCAGGGGCTTGGAGGACCTCCATTATGGAGGAATGGCTACATACATTCAACTTATTTTCTCTGGAGAAGATACATGATTGTAATATACAAATATGTAAATGGTTATTTTAGCATAGGAAAAACCTATTCAGTCTCGAATCACTTAAAGTGGGGTTTCAGACCCCCCCCCCCCCCCAAAAAAAAAATTAATTAAAAATCTGATTTTTAATTTTAGGGCACTTAACTTCCCAGGTATCGCGATGTTCTGACCCCGAGCCGATTTTTCAGTTGGCTGTCGGGAGCCGCCATCTTGACTAAAGGAAACCTTTGCAGCTTCACAGTCAGTTTCCTACTGCACATGCGCTTTTGTGAATGGGCCACAGTCCTCTGGGGGGGGGGGGGGTGTCAATCTGAGCCAGAAGTTGTAGCTGATACCTGTCAAAACCAGGTGCACGCTTTCCCCCCCCCCCCCAGAAGATAAGTGGAGCTTCCACTTTTGGGTCGAACTCCACTTTAAGACGACATGTAGATACTCCGTTAAATGTACTGGCCTAATCAAACAAATATTGATTTACAACTGAGCTATTACTATCGAACACAAGCTATGTAAAAATAAGTTGACTATTGCAAAAAGTTTGCAAGTGCTGAATTGGTCATGGAAAATCAAGATTGGTTCATACATCAGGACAGCTCAAAGCTCACAACACAATCTGACTGTGCATTCTCCATTAGTTCTACCAACAACTGTGTAATAAAAAGGGCCTACCTGATTTGATACACGTTGATTGGATAGGTTAGGCAGGTCCTCATATTACATAGCTTTGGTAAATCTTATTGTACAGAAATTGTATTGATTAGAACTTGTATGGTGACCCTAAGACCTATATTGCCCAAAGATTATCTCCCACAATCATGATCAGCAGCCTGCAAGCTGTTAATTCTTTGTCAGTGCTCAGACAAGATGATGTAAAATGCACAAAAAGAACATACAGGGGTTAGACAAAAAAAAATGGAAACTCTGCATGATTTGCAGGTGTGAAAGTGATGACGTTTCAGCTGAAAGCAGTGATGTAACATTCTTTTGCTTCCGCTGTGTGATGAGACACCTAGCTACAAAAGGGCATTGCACAGGGTGGTGACCATGAAAGGTAATCGTGTTTGCAAGCTGTTAGGGGAGTGTTCCTAGACTGATTTTTTTTTTTTTTTTTTTTTTAAAGAAAATGCTCACAAGCCCACCTACCACTATACCAAAATGAGAATAATCCCACCCCTTGTTAGAGCAGAAAAGGGGCAGCATAAGTATTCCTAGCTGCTTCTATATAACATGAACCAGAAGCAAAGACTGACAATGCAGCGCAGAGGAGGTCTCACTGAAAACTTTAAAGATGTTTAAAGTTTACATTTTTTTTATGTAGAAATGTGTGTGTGGTGTGCATCAGCAGACAGTGGACATAATGTAAGGGCTTTAAATCTGATACTAAACTTCAGCTTTAACAGATTAAATATTTGATTGCCATGGGTTACTGCACCCAGGGTGTATATACCCTGTCATGTTTATAAGCTGCGACCTTGCTTGATTTGCAAATCCTTTTTTTTTTTTTCTTCTCCTTTCTATATTCATCCATGCTCATTTTGCATATGTTTGACTGTATTGCAGTCACTAGCTTTTGAAAAGCAGAAGTCAAAGCAAGTCGTTTGAATACTAATTTACATGTGCCTACAACTGTAACCATTGTAACAGAATGCTCGGTAAACCTTCTATATGTAATTCACCATCCACATTTATGCCTTTAAATTATTTTTCTATCACATCTCTAACAATTGTTTTGTTTTCATGTTTTTAGTATTTTTATTTTCCTTCCATGTGGCATCCCTGAATTGTGTATTTTATAATACATTATAACACTGCACTGTATCCTAGTCTGCACACATTGTGGGGAGATTCAATAAAGCTGCTGAGCCACCTTTCTGGTGTTAATACTTCTTTTTAATGTATTACACCAATTTGCATCACTTTTGGTTCTGACAGCGACTTGTGTACCAAATTTAGGTAGTTTAAAACGTGCCACTTGTACATTGTGGCACCATCAATTTGCCATATTCAAAATAAAATACCAGCAGTTTGTATCTTACAAAAGTGGAGCTAATTAAGACCAACTCTTTTGTTGTACAGAGGGAGAAATTGTCGCAAGTTCTAGACATGTACATGAATTTGGCACATGCTGCGCCAATTTTAGCATGCATGAGAAACACTTATGCAAAATATGTCTGTGCCAGTCTTTATGAATTCCAGGGACTTATGTCCTGCAGCATTGATTTTCAAGTACTAATGAAAATAATGGCTGCTTGCACTCTTTGGGAGCTCTGCCTATATAGGAAGAGTACCACACACTGTACTTTGGTCCATTATTCCCACCAGTTTTAATGAACAACTATTAGTTTTAAGTGTATAAAAAAAGAACAAATGAAAGCCCTATTTTTAATCGCTTTCTTTGATTTAAAATATATATATATATATATATATATATATATATATATATATATATATATATACACAAAAAAAACTAGGCATATGCTGCTATATCAAACAGCAGAAATTGCAATAAACCATTACAGGATCAGGTGTGTTCTTTAGAGTGGTTATGATAGAATTAGATTGTTTTTGTTTTCTTTGTATTCACAGCATGGCTTTTTTTTCTTGTTTGTTTATTTTAATAATGTGGTCCTTTGCTTACAGTCTGCTGTCAGTGGGATGAGTCACTGCTTGTTAGGATGTCGGAAGTTATCGGCTCCTAACAACCAACACACAATGATGCCAAAAACACACCAAAATGCATCTTACATATGTTTTTGGAGCGTTTCTATTGATAAGTTTTGGGGCCAAAATCATTCATCACACACACTGAAGTAATACTGGCACCGTTTCCAAAAATGTTCTATGCTGTGCTGCGTTGATGTGAATGGGCACCATAAGTAATAAGGTGATATGCGTTGTCACACAATTCTCTGCAACACAAGACGCGTCGGAAATCACACTATTCTGGACCAGGCCTAAAACCAGTACATAGAAATGTATTCCTTTTGAAGCTTACCAGTCGTTATGTGGTAACAAGTGGTAGTTCATTTTCAGGGTTTTTTTTTCTCCCCTTCCCTCTTTATTTTCCCCTGATGATCCAGCCAGTGATATACTTCCTGTTTTAGGGTGTGTCTACGTTGGATAGAGGAACAGCAGACGCACCTTTGGACAGCAGTATTGTCAGTTTGGGGAGAGGGTATTGGTAGATGCACTAGCAGATATACATGGACTTAACTAACAAGTTAAAGCCAAACTCCAGCCAACACTTTTTTCAGTAGTTACAGCAAGTTTTTTCACGTTATGATTGTGCAGACATATAAAGCTAATATCCTCATTGGCTGGCATGCTGATACCAGAACACTGAAATTACCCATTACTCTATCCAGCTAGGCAGCACAGAAGACTAATTCTACTTTTTTTTAGCCTTTCAGATTAAGAACAGAGGTTGTTGTTGCATTCATTTTCAAATAAATTTGAAGCCATACTGTCTTGTCAATACTGCACGGCAAAGTGTGACCCCCTGATTATATGTGATCTCAGAACCCAACTTGGTAGCTCAAAGGGAGGGATGGCTGCAGGAGTGGGGTAGGGATTAATTATAACTACCACTTGCTCTTTCACCTGCATAATTCTCTCACCAGCTCAAGTTTTTTTTTTTTTTTTTTTTTTTTTTTAAACCAGCTAATAAATGCCCTTATTAAAATATTTGCCAGATAATACACCTCATATTTTAAAAATGTATACTTTTACCTTTACCCAAGTTAAAGGTTCAGTGTGTATGTTTAGCTGTATAGCCAGTTAAAGCAGAATAAATCCGCCCCCACCCCAACCCACAACCCTCCCCACCAAAAAAACGAAACCAAAAACAATCCTGTACTGCGGCATTCTAATTGTTCCTCTTTATTTTCACCCAGCTATCCAGCCAGTAATGTACTTTGTCTCCACTCTGGATGGAGGAGCAACAAAGACACAACCAGAGATGGTTACGTAGTCTGGCTGAAAAAAAACAAAAGTCCATCCAGTTCAACCAAAAAAAAAAAAAAAAAGTTATAGTCCTATACCCACAGTTGATCCAGAGGAAGGCAGAAAACCCAGCAAAGCATCATCCAGTTGCTCCTGTAGGGGAAAAAATTCCTTCCTGATCCCCCGAGAGGCAATTGGATATTCCCTGGATTTACCTATAAATGTTAGTAACCAGTTATATGCTATATAGCCAAGAAAGAAGCCAAGCCTTTTTGTAAAGCAATCCACTGAGCTGGCCAGAACCAACTCGAGGGAGTCTATTCCACATTTTCACAGCTCTTACTGTGAAGAAACCTTTCTGTATTTGGAGATTACATTTCTTTTCCTCCAGACATAGTGTGCCCCCTTGTCCTCTGTGATGACCTCAGGGTGAATAATGCTACACCGAGTTCACTATATGAACCACTGATGTATTTATACATGTTGATCATATCCCCCATGTTTCTCCAGTTCCCCAATGTTCTTTTTGTGAATTGGTGCCCAAAATTGAACTGCATATTCCAGATGAGGTATAACTAATGATTTGTACAGGGGTAATATGATATCTCTCTCTATGGAGTCTATACCTCTTTTAATACAAGAGAGGATTTTGCTCGCTTTAGAAACCGCAGCTTGGCATTGCATGCCATTATTAAGCTTGTGATCTACCAGAACTCCCAGATCCTTCTCCACCATTGATTCCCCCAGTTTTACCCCCCCTAGTCTGTATGATGCATGCATATTCTTAGCCCCCAAGTGCATAACCTTACATTTATCAACATTAAACCTCATTTCCACATAGTTGCCCAATTAAACCGTACTTTGAGGTCGGCTTGTAAGCTGGAGACCTCCTGTTAGGACGTTATTCCACTGCACAGCTTGGTGTCATCTGCAAAGACTGAAATGTTTTTTTTTCTTTTTGTCCCAGACCCTATATCGTTTACAAATATATTAAAAAAATAAGGGTCCCAATGAGAACATTCAGGTGGTTTCACTGTTCTGCTTCATAGGAGTTGCTCCACACAGTGACCATAGATATTCCCCAAATGCCTTGTTTAGGCTTATCAGTAGTCGAAAACTTGAAGTGATTTCACATACAAATCCTTGGAAAATACTGGTAATATACTTTGCAGTCAAATTGGGCCTACTGTATAGTTGTGTTGTCTACAGCTCCACCTTAAATCAAAGTAAGAGGTTAATAGTTCATGGGTAATTGAAGTTATTTGTTATGACAGTGTGATCCCAGAACTCCCCAAATTACTTGATTAATTTAAGCCACTTTAGATGTTCCCTTTAAACCTGACCTGGGATGAACACTTCAGAAAGGCTACTTTCACGCTGATCAAGGCAACCTAAATTGAAACAAACAGTTTGCAGTGCATTTTTACAGGACACGCGATTCAAAATACGCACCAAAAATGCAATGCAGTGCATTTCAATGGGGCGGTGCATTTTTGGTGCGGTTTTTGTACTGTACCAAAAATACAGCAAACAGGATTTTAAAAAACTCACCGGACCCACAATAGATCAGTGTGAAGTGTTATAGGAACACATGTTCTTTCTTACGCTTTTTTTTTTAACGCAAAAGCTGAAGAAAAACACATTCACTGTGAAATCAGCCTAAGAAAGGAACTGAAACATGATGTGGAAGAATAAAAACACGTTCCTTTTTTAATTGCTAAACACATACAGTGTGATTTGCCTGATAAGGGCTTCAGTGGCCCTCCAACCTGCAAGTCTTGGGTTCCACACTGCTAGTTCTGTAGAGAAGAGGGTTTGTCTTTTTTTTTCCCTTTAACTATTGGGTTAAAATATTACTGGAGCAGTGTTGGACTTGGACAATGCTAACTCTATTGCTGGTTGTACCAGGTGAAAAGATATGTTAATCAAATATGTGTGAACACCTATATTTTTGTTATTTACTTTTGAATTATGTTCCAGAATCACAAAGGAAGACTTTGAGCTCTTCATAATGTCACGTTTCCTGTGATGATTCAAATAGTGCTCCACACAGTAGCATGTGGTGATAATGCTTGAAATGAAGCCTTGTTTTCTAGTCATGATCTGGTCTTTGGAGATCCAGTTTTGTAAAGAAGGTGACAAATGCTCATGTACCTAGATTTCCCCTACAAATGCTCATAGAATTTAGTTTTTATGAAATACAGCAACATCTCTCTCGAGTTTAATACCATTAGTGCCATTTTGCCTCATAGTAAAAGTCATGTAGAATATAACCATTTTAAAAAGAACCACAAATATTGCTTTGTATTTGTATGAAAAATGTGTTCATTTGTATTTTATTGGCACGTAAAATATCAGGTATACCACAGAAGTGTGCATGCTTCTTATTGCACAGAATAAACACACATTTTTCCCACAGTTTTTTCTTTTCATCTGTTTTCCCATATAGGTTTATATACTCTTAAAAATAAAAAAATAATTTTTCACTCCATTTAAATCTTAGTTAAGGTTGTCACTGCACATGCGTTCATATTTCCAATCTCCAATTTGTTTCCCTAGTCATCGTTTGTCCTTTTAGTGCATTTTACGGTGCCGATACCTACTGGCTTTTTCCTTGGCTGCGTTGGCACAGGCATTGTGCTTATTCTGTTGTAAATGATTCCAGTATTTGATCAATTCACCAGGCTGGAACTGATGAGAGGTAATTAGGTGGCTATATTTACAGCTAGAATATGAAACTCTCCAGTGGTTGAATACAAATTCATTTGGTGGGGGTATAGGGTCAATACGCAGCTTGGCTAGACAGATACCAACATACACATCCTCTAAATGTAATCGTCTAATACTTAAGGAGACCTTAAATATTTTTTCTGCTAGATCTCCAGAGAAAACATAACCAGTTCCAGAACAAAACACAGGATAACGCTCACTTGGATACAAGTCTGGTGACATGTACCACTTGCTGTCTTTGTTACGGTTGGGTGCGTAGCCTCTCATTAAATACCCTGTAAAATAGTTGGTTCTTGGTGGTTGGTCTGGCTTCAGCAGTTTGTTTATCAAGTATTCTGTATTAACAAACATGTCACTGTCTGTCTTCATGACGTATGGGACATGGGGGCAGTATGTTGCTACCCAGTTCATACCCATAAGTGTTTTAATGGTGAGATTGTAATATGTGTCTAAGTATTCCTGCTGGATGATATCATGATACTGCCTACTTTCATCCACTATGGCCTGTTCAATTAACCCATTTAACTTGGTGTGTAAACCCAGAAGAAACAGCCTTACAATCTGGATTCCTGGTGCAAGACTTTCATTTCCCCATGTCTGCCTAATAGCCTGTCGAGCTTCAATTTGTCTTGGTTCTGCAGCTATGAGAAGTATTAAGAAGGGCTTTTTCTCCTGACATTTCTCTGGCTCATTAATGATATATTTGTAATGGTACACTTTTTGTTGACCCCAGCCCTTTTCACTGTAAACACTCCCATTGGTGCTTAAAGTATTCTCCAGACCAGTAACACCTTGTTGTTGTGACTCTGTGTTACTCAGGTTAAAGGTAGTATGAGGCTTCCATGTTTGTGGAATGGCATCCTTCCAGATATTCCGTAGTGAGCTGTTGGTTTCAGTTTTGGTTGCTTTGAATCCACGAATCGAATGCGTGACCGGATTTTCTTTTAGTCCAACTCTGCCAGTGAATGAATTGTGATGGTTACAGAAAAGCAATGTGGCGAACAGAAACACCAGTGATAAAAGCCCCGTGAGATGGGTGCGAAAAAGTGACCTTTTACTATTCCAGGTCATTTTGCCAAGACAGCAATGACGTCTCCTCCACTGAAGCATGCTTTTGAAATCCCAGTGCAGTTATACTGCATCTGCACTAATTTCCAGTTTATCAATCCCAACCCAGTAAAAGGGCAGTCTCTAGATCTCAGTTGCTTTCTTCATTTTCCTTTGGTGAACCATTTCCTATAAGATCTGTAGAAAGAAAGAAATAGATTGTGAAGATCCATAAAAATTAAGTCATCGGTTTTATAAGGTTCATTTAAGAAAAACTTTTTGTGACTCCCAGGTTTGCCTACACAACTTTAGTCTCCAAAATGGTGGCATAGAATTTTGGGAAATTGTCATGTACAGGATTCAGAGGGGTCATTTGCAGCCACATTGCATTAGTTACAGTACACGGCTTAGCTTGTTTCTCATGGACAGCGACAGGTTTGAAAAGTCAATGAAAAGATGCAATTGTCAGAATGTATTTTCATCGCTAGTAACTTTGTCAAGTCAGGTGGTAATGGTATTTTTAATTTGAAACAATTAGCTTGTTGCCTAAGAAATAATTGTATTTTTCATTCATTAAAAAATAGTATTAAAAAAAGAAAAGATCAATAGGATTTAAAAGTTTTTTGACGGTTCCGTAAATGTGTCACTTTATGATAGTTCCTCTAGATGGAGCTAGAGTGGCATGTTTTTCCTACATCTATCTCTGCATCAGGTCAATCTGTTTTTAGAATGAGTTCTGTTAACCACTGTCTGGAAGTAACTGCTCCAAACACAAAAGTCCACACTGTAAACATCTTCAAATATTACAAATGTATTTCCCAATGTAATAGCTATAACGAATAAGAGTGCCCCAAAATGAACCCAGCAAATTTCAGGACTAGTATGTGACACACATCCAACTTTAAACATGTTCACTTATTAGTGTTTCACCAATCTCTTACAAAGGTCTACCTTTATTTATGGTAATGCAGTAAAGAAAGCTTTTCCATTGTCCTGGAATATTCTTTAATCTGAAACCGCAAGAAAGATTTGATAAACTGCATTTAACAGTTCAACGCCTATCAGAAAACCTGTGGTAATACTATTCTGTATTCTTTGGATACGGATGGGGCCTCTTTCTAACTGGTGAACAGTCAGAATATTAAAGATGTGATAGCTTTTCAGGTCATAACCCACTTGGATAGTTTTCACCATCTGAAATGTTTCCATTTGTTGTGAAAGATTTTTTGGGAAAAAAAATCTTTTCATTTCATATACCATATACCCAAAAGTGGTACACGTGTGTTTTATATTACATTTATATTAGATTGTGAGCTCCTTTGGGAGCAGGCACTGGTTTGTACTCGAAGTTGCCTGTGGAATATCTTGGCATTGTATAAATGAAACAAAATCTAAATTTTTTGTTTTTTTTTGTTTTTTTTTTAAGAATCTTAGCTATGACAGTTTTTTTACGATTTTTTTTTTTTAATTTTTATTTTTAATTTACCTTTCCTGCTATTTTTTTTTATTTACTCTTATTGAGAAAATACAAGTCTTGCATGTGTTGTTCTCAGGAATCGTAAAACTGAATTTATATTTTTGTATTGCTTGAATGTTAGTTGAATCAGCTAAGCATTTGTCTGTTGTTCCATCCTCTAGGATGAAATAGGCCGTGCAGAATAAATGGGTTCCTTTTAACTATCTACAAGTCTGGAAATACTTATTCATGGTTGCCATGCAAGTTATATAGATCTGCATCAGAATGTTTTATTTTTTTTTTCCTTTCCAGCTTAACCTGTATTCCAAAATATCCCTCCCCAGCCTCTGAGTTTTGTACCGTAAAACCATTTTCATTACCAGCTTGCAGTGCCCAGGGCAGAGTAAGCACATTTTATATTGGCCACACTTACATGATTTATAGTGCCTTGAAAACATTAGGAATGAGTGCAGTTCCTGCAGTGTTTTACATGCAAAGAAAGCTGGATTTTTTTTCATCCTCAGAAGTGTCATCAGCAATGCTGTCACTGCTAATTGTATTAGTCAGAACAATAATTTTAGTTTCTAAGATGAAAATGTTTTTCAGTTCTTCTTCTTTCATTTTGGCATCTAATTTAATGATGCACTGATCTCAACAGCATGCTAGGTTCATCAGACAGGAGATTACTTCAGATAAGGATTAAATATGACCTACTTTGAAAGGGATTTATTTCATCTCATATTGCAGATTTTCCTCCCCTACCAGATTCCCATATTATATTTTGGTAGCTGTCACATTAATTTCATTCCATAAACAGCTGTGCTTAACACACAAGGAATTATTATGGTTAATAAGCCACTTCTACCCACCCCAAAAAACACACCACAGAAAACCTTAAATGGAATCCTCCCAAATATCAGTGTAACATACCTGGATCTTACTGAACAAATTCATTGTTGTAGGAATATACCTATTGAAAGATGGATAGTTTTGGCATGTCATCGCTTGGTCAAACGAATTGAGCAGAAACATGCGCACTTCAATAATCTCTCTTCTGTGAATGCTTGTGCCTGCTGTCCGTCTGCATGCAGCTTGCCCTTTCGCCTGCTCCAGTCAGGGGCATTGTGCTTATTCCTCTAGCTAGGGAATGAAAATTTCTCCAGCATTTTCCTCTGTGCACACCCAGATGGCTTCCCAGTCGCTCCTGCTGTATTGAAATCTTTCACAGATCTCGCCTTTTGTCCCTAATGCAGCTTTCATCCATCTGTATCCATGCCAGCCCTGGCAGATCTTTGTAACGTTGGAGAAAACACCATAAGAACATAGTAGCCGCGTTGAATTAAATAGTAGAGAGGATTTACCTCTTTTGTTGTTGCTAGGCAGCTTGAGAAGAAGACGGAGCTTCTTTCAGGGGGAGGGCTGTGGTTTAGAGAAGCAAGACAGCTTCCCAGGCTGCTACTGCCTCTCTAGGAGGCAGTGGTTTATATGTGGGCTTTGACTTATGCTGTCTTCTGACAGAGCTGAATTTAACGTCACAGCTTCGATAATGATCACGTGACAGGTTTGCATTCATAGCTCCTTGTCTGGATGCAGCCAGCCCCTATGCTTTCTGCTTATGAGCATCATTAGAGACTGTTTGGATTCTTGAATATATAAAGCAGTTATGTTAACCTTTACAGTATGATCTGCTTAAGTATACTATGAAATCAGTGACTTGGGCATCCCTTTTTTTTAAATGGGGGAACAAAATTTATTGCAGTGGTTTGAGTTCATTATATATGCACTAAAGCAAATGGCTCTTTATTGTGTACTTGTATTTATTAATGTCCTTTGCACTTTGCATGCCACATAATATTCATAAACACCTTTTCCATCTCTTGTGTACTTGCATTAACTGCTACATTTTTTGTTTCTGGAGACTGGAATGTATGACACGTGTGTTTTTTTTTTTTTTTTTTTTTTTTTTTTTTTTTTTTTTCTCCTAGAAGCTTTTTTTATTCTTTGAAAGCTTTTTTTGGCTTGTTTTATGGCAGGTGTCCTCAAACTTATTAAACAGGGGGGCAGTTCACAGACCTTCACACTGTTGGGGGGCCAGACTATAGATTGAAAAAAATATGAACAAATTCCTATGAACGCCACACATCTTATTTGTAGTGCAAAGAAACAGGGCAAAAAATACAATATTTAAAACGCACTGGACACTGCAACGCACTGGACAACAAAATGCGCGATGCGCTGTGCCTGGTGTGCTCTCCTCCTTTCCAGTTCTGCTGCTCCTCTGGCTGTAGCAAGTGAAATCTGGGGCTTGCAGGCTGCAGCTCGCTGGGTCCTCGTAGCCTAGCCATTTGCTGGCCGGCACCAAGTTTGTTTTTTGTTTTTTTTGTTTTTTTTTTTACCCCCTGGCTGGCCTGGCAGGCTGATTAAATGTCTTTAGCGAGCCGTAGTTTGAGGACCCCTGGTTTATGGCCACTGCTTTTATTTTATTATTTTTATGGGGTTTTTTTTTTATTACTGTTGCACCAGAAAAGCAAACATGCTTTGCCTATTTAAGGCCCTGTTCACACAGGCGTACTTAAAGCAGAGCTCCACCCAAAAGGGGAATTTCTGGTTTAAGATATCCCCCCCCCCCCCCTTCAGCCTCTGTCTAACTTGCCCTGTAATTTTGGAGAGGGGGAGCGGGTACCTAGTTTCGGGTACCTGCTCCCACTTCCACTTCCATTTTCACTCAGATTGCCTAGGCAATCCAAGCGGAAGTTGTAGCTGCTGACTTTTAATTTTTTTTTTTTTTTTTTTTTTTATGGAGACTGAACCTCCTTTTTGAAGCATAAATCTGTACAAAAGGGCATGTTTGCCCAGGATGTGCAGGTGTATCCATGTGCAGGCAACTTGATTTACAGTCAGGTCCATAAATATTGGGACATTGACACAATTCTAACATTTTTGGCTCTATACACCACCACAGTGGATTTGAAATGAAACAAACAAGATGTGCTTTAACTGCAGACTGTCAGCTTTAATTTGAGGGTATTTACATCCAAATCAGGTGAATGGTGTAGGAATTGCAACAGTTTGCATATGTGCCTCCCACTTGTTAAGGGACCAAAAATAACGGGACAATTGGCTTCCCAGCTGTTCCATGGCCAGGTGTGTGTTATTCCCTCATTATCCCAATTACAATTAGCAGATAAAAGGTCCAGAGTTCATTTCAAGTGTGCTATTTGCATTTGGAATCTGTTGCTGTCAACTCTCAAGATGAGATCCAAGGAGCTGTCACTATCAGTGAAGCAAGCCATCATTAGGCTGAAAAAACAAAACAAACCCATCAGAGAGAGAGCAAAAACATTAGGCCTGGCCAAAGCAACTGTTTGGAACATTCTTAAAAAGAAGGAACGCACCGGTGAGCACAGCAACACCAAAAGACCCGGAGGACCACGGAAAACAACTGTGGTGGATGACTGAAGAATTCTTTCCCTGGTGAAGAAAACACCGTTCACAACAGTTGGCCAGATCAAGAATACTCTCCAGGAGGTAGGTGTATGTGTGTCAAAGTCAACAATCAAGAGAAGACTTCACCAGAGTGAATACAGAGGGTTCACCACAAGATGGAAACCATTGGTGAGCCTCAAAAACAGGAAGGCCAGATTAGAGTTTGCCAAACGACATCTAAAAAAGCCTTCACAGTTCTGGAACTACATCCTATGGACAGATGAGACCAAGATCAACTTGTACCAGAGTGATGGGAAGAGAAGAGTATGGAGAAGGAAAGGAATTGCTCATGATCCTAAGCATACCACCTCATCAGTGAAGCATGGTGGTGGTAGTGTCATGGCGTGGGCATGTATGGTTGCCAGTGGAACTGGTTCTCTTGTATTTATTGATGATGTGACTGCTGACAAAAGCAGCAGGATGAATTCTGAAGTGTTTCGGGCATTATCTGCTCATATTCAGCCAAATGCTTCAGAACTCATTGGACGCCGCTTCACAGTGCAGTTGGACAATGACCCAAAGCATACTGCAAAAGCAACCAAAGAGTTTTTTAAGGGAAAGAAGTGGAATGTTATGCAATGGCCAAGTCAATCACCTGACCTGAATCCGATTTCAGCAAGTGAAATGCATGCTCAGACAAAACTAAAGGGAAAATGCCCCAAGAACAAGCAGGAACTGAAGACAGTTGCAGTAGAGGCCTGTCAGAGCATCACCAGGGATGAAGCCCAGCATTTGGTGATGTCTATGCGTTCCAGACTTCAGGCTGTAATTGACTGCAAAGGATTTGCAACCAAGTATTAAAAAGTGAAAGTTTGATTTATGATTATTCTGTCCCATTACTTTTGGTCCCTTAACAAGTGGGAGGCACATATGCAAACTGTTGTAATTCCTACACCGTTCACCTGATTTGGATGTAAATACCCTCAAATTAAAGCTGACAGTCTGCAGTTAAAGCACATCTTGTTTGTTTAATTTCAAATCCATTGTCGTGGTGTATAGAGCCAAAAATGTTAGAATTGTGTCAATGTCCCAATATTTATGGACCTGACTGTATCTCCATAGGGATGCAGCAGTTGCATGGACACAGCTGCTGCCCCTAATTTGACATCCATGTGGGTTTGTGTCTTCAAACTCACACTGTCTGCATTCTGGGACACGCATTCACATGAATGTCAGATTGGAACCAGCGGCAGTGTTCGTGAAGCCGATGTGTCCCAATAGACATGAATGAGGACTACCTTCACGTAGATATACAGAATACCAGTGCATCCTGTGCAGGCAAACACTGCCCTTTGCATGGATGTTCATTTAAGTATACCCATGTGAATGAGGCCTTTATCCTGCCAAAGTTACAAACAGAAAAAAAATCAGCACAAGGGTCATAACTTTATCATCAGTAGGATGTGTCCATTGTGTTGATTCCTCTCATGTTAGTGAAAATCTTCCTGCATCAAACCACTTCCCTCCCCTCCACATCTCTGCAATCTTAATCCGACTGAGTGGCTCTTGCAGGCTCTCATCAAGGGATCCCCACTATGACCACCTTTACTGCTGAGATCCACTATTCATAGGAGCTTTACTAAAGCTTTTATGAATGAATGGGAATTTATGATTGGAGGGGGTGGACCAAAGATTACTTTCCAGTTATAGAAGTTTCAGTATGGCTTCTTTGAAGGGTGAATCTAGCCAGAAAGAGCAGGTATAGTCGGACTCTCATCATGAGAGCCTGTGACAGTCCTCTAGTTATATTAACCCCTGCTGCACTGGAAGATTATGGCTGGGGAGATGTGTGGGTGTTGGGGGGGGGGGGGGTATTGTGAGTATGGATGAAGATTTTCACTTACAGAAGAGGAGTGGACACAGGGGATATATCCTCCTGAAAGCTATGTGGCTTTGCTGTTTTTTGGGTAATGATACAGCACCAAATACATTCGGTATAAGGCAGTGTTTCTCAACTCCAGTCCTCATGGACCCCCAACAGGTCATGTTTTCAGGTCACCAACAAAGAAGCACGCACAAGGCAAATTGAGTAACAATTTGAAGACCAGTCAGCACTGACGGTGAATCGGGCAATTCCTTAAATATGCCATTTGGCACTACTGCTGAAATGGGCGTGCACTTATGCCCATGTGTGCGTTGTGAAGTTAGCACATGAACACGATCAGATGCGTACCTAGATGTTACTCTTCAGACACAATAAAAGATACGTACATGTAGATGTACCTGAGAAAACTGGGTAACATGTATTTCCTGATATTGCCCCCAGCTTGGTCTGATGTATTATACCTGCAGTCCAGGATGGCTTGATCCTCTGGATCCATTGCTTTTTGAAGGCAATGAAAACTACGAGTCTCTGGATCTGTACCCGCAAAGGGATTGGGCACCAATTTTATTAGGGAGGCATGAACCGCTTGATGGATCTTAAAATTCTTAAGCAAATTTAGCTCATAAGCCACACAAAATAGCTTTTCTGTTAATCAGAGGACTCCTTTATCTTGGGCCAACCTTTATCAATGGAGAAAGATCATCTTCTGTGTGCCGTAGACAGTCACAACTTATTTCTCCTTCTCTTGTCAAAGATTTTGAGTCTAGAGCTGGGTACGCGCACAGTTTTTTTTTTTTTTTTTCTGTTCAACCAGGAGGTCACATCAAAATGAACTGTTAATGCAGGGATCTCTCCCGCTGAGACATTGTGTTCTGACCGACTCCTCACTGCCAGGATACTCTGGTCAGTGTTTGCAGCCATTGCCTACAAGTGCTGACTGAATGCTGGTTTTCCAGCATGACCATTCCACATAAGCTGATTGTTAGATCAGCTTCTATTGAACAGACCGCTGTAAACACGGACACAGGCTTAAACAAGGAAGGTATGAGCTAGGTTAGGCAGAAAGGAAGTGTGAAAGCCATAATTGGCATAGGATGGGGTACTGGTGTAATGGAATTGGACCCTGACTGCACTAGGGTATTTCCGCTAGACTCCAGCTTCCCTGTCCAAACACAGATCCATGGACACCACTCTTTAACGAAACCCAGGAAATAGACTGCTGTAATTTAGCACAGACACAAGATATAAACATTCAGGGAGCAACCCACCTCCCTGCATATGGACACAGGGCGGGGCAAAACAAATCTAGCAACCAGAGACACATCAGCAGCCACCCCCCACCAAGCCAGTACACAAATACATACATCCCAAAATAGTTTGCTCCCAAGCAAGACACAATAGAACAATGGGATGCACCACATGGCAGTAAACCATGAACAACCCCCACACCCCACCTATACATGTCTACACAATATCAGGACATTTCACCCTGCACCCTGAACAACAGGCACAGTGACTTACACATAAGAGGGATATGGGGAGCTGTAGGCCACCCACCCACCCAAAGTGACTCCCATCACAACTGGTTATTAGGTTATTAGCAGAATGAACAGAACTGTTAAAAGCACTTTTAAATAAATATTGTTCATGTTAATCCTCTGTTTGTGTATTAGTCTGTTGGTTACCATCTTGACCATTTAGCTAGAGATTAGGGAGCAGTTTGTTTTTTCCAACCAATATGCAACTGTAGGTGCTGCTGGATTATGTGTGGTATTCACAATACATTGCCCCTATTTGCAATTGGTGGTGATCTGTCTGCCAATGCCGGTAGAGGATTTCCAGTTAAGAGGCCTCAGTTTCAAGCCTCATTATTGGTTGACTGGTACAGTCACCTACCTGATGGTAAACCAAAATGACGAAGGCAGCCTCTCTTATATTGCCAACACAGGCATCAATGGATGTGAGACAGAGTGTCAAAAGATGTTGCTTGCAAGACCCTCTGATAGGTAATGCTGACCAGGAAAGGCCAGTAGAGTGCAAGCAGGAGTGTCAGACAAGTCAGCAGGACTAAATGGACCAATATTTAAAGTTGAACTCTGGACTGACAGTGGGTTAAGGATGATTGAGTCCTCCAACCTCATTCGCACGCAGGCAGCAGGAATTGTCATTGAAGTCAACAGCTTGATTTGTGAGTAGACCAGAGCAGGCACTTGGCCAGTAGCATAGGGCAAAATCACAGTTGGCAATGAGCAGACATTGCGATACCAAATCACACTGGAGAAGTTAAAGTACAAACAAGATCCAAAGACAGGTCAAGAATGAGGTAACACGTACAGAATGAAGAGCAGGTTACAAGCTGAAGGCCAATCAGAGGTCATTCATAATATAGGCTATTTAGCGCACACAAACACGTGTGCCTATCCATGACTCTGTGTGCAGAGCTGCAAACCAAAACACGTGCAGGTGCCCTGAGCGATCTGATAGGTATTCCCTAATGGTAACCCTTGTAGAGGGGCCCCCTCTTTACTTCAAAGGTGAAATGCTTATTTTGTCTATGGGCTAATGAATAAGGTGAATTACTTTCATTGTTCAATCTCCTTGCAGCTGGTGCTGTCGTCCTATCCTAGAATATGGGTAGGCCTTGGCATAATGTTCTATGCAGGGTTACATAATGGTTGTTAGACTGGGAAAAGAGGAGCAAGCAATGTAATCTAGTTAGATTGCATTACATATTACAGAGTTGCTTCATATTTAATACTGATAGCTGCAAGGTGTTTCTACTATAACTGTCCTTTCATTGTCCAGTCAGACTGGGATAGTTCCTGGGCTAGTCTGGGATACTTGGCACAGTACAGACTGTATGAAGGACATATGGAGTGCAGGACCAAATTTGTATGAAATAATATTTTTAGAAATCAAGGTCATTCTTGTTAACCACCTCCCGTCCGGCCGTTGTATTACCGTCCGGATGGTGGCACTGCAGGGGTGGGTGGCCATTTACAAATGGCCTCCCCGCCCCCTGCTTGTGCTCGCTCGCTGGGAGCGTGCAGCACCGCGATCCTGTGCCTGCTCTGTCCTCCGGACACAGTGGAACACCGATCGTCGTACGGGACCTCTGTGCGTGGTCCCGATCATGTGATCACTGATTGGCCAATCAGTGATCACATGCCGAGTAGTAAGCAAGATGTCACTTCTGACATCATTGCTTACTACGTGTGAAATCTGTGAATGATCACAGAGGTCACATGGTACAAGGCTATTCACAACAGCCTTAAACCATGTGACAAGCTGTGACCAATCACAGCTCACACAGTATTTCTCAATGGCTGCAAGAATGCTGCCAGAGAGAAGGAGAAATGATTGCTTTTACAGCATATATGGGTGTAAAAGCAATCCGTGTAATAAAAAAAAAAAAAAAAATCTTCATCAGGTCCACTGCCTGTTTTTACTGTCTTGTGGTTGCCCATGTGAAAGAGGCCTCAGGGTATATTTTAAAGGTTTTTCCCCTTGTATGACTACTAAAGGAGTTTTCACTTAATCTGTTTATGTAAATAAAGCTTGAACAATATATATTTCAGAAACCTTTAGAAGAACCATAGGAATTAAAGCTTGGAAAAGCAACAGAGGCAATTCTAAAGGTCTTGGTGTGCATCAACACACAGAGCAATTGTTTAGTATGAAAGATAAACAATTCTGTTGCTAATTTCTACAGGAGTGGGTGTTCTATAAAGATTTTGGCTAGAGCTCACTGTGCAATTCTGAAAAAGGTTAAAAAAAAGAACCCTAAGGAAAGAATAAAGCAAAAGAAAAACAAAAAACATACCGTATAGGGAAACTACTTTGGACACATTTTTTAGTTTGTTTTTTTTTTTTACAGTTTTTAGACTTTTTTTTTTTTGTTGTCGTTGCAAATACAGGTGAAACTCGAAAAATTAGAATATCGTGCAAAAGTTCATTTATTTCAGTAATGCAACTTAAAAGGTGAAACTAATATATGAGATAGACTCATTACATGCAAAGCAAGATAGTTCAAGCCGTGATTTGTCATAATTGTGATGATTATGGCTTACAGCTCATGAAAACCCCAAATCCACAATCTCAGAAAATTAGAATGTTGTGAAAGGGTTCAATATGGTACTTTGGTAAGATCTTATATCCTAAGGACTGATATTCCACCCTACTTTACTGTCTCTGGCTTTGACACCATGGCTGTTTGAAAGCCAGGTTTTTTGAGATAGTGGTTGTTTGGTTTGGTAATTCCAACAATGTTGAAGGTACACAAGTCTACCCTTTGGAAGCTTTATCATCGCACCTGGAATACTTATATCCCAAAAACCAAAAAAGAACAATTTGTGCGCTAAAACAGACTAGATAGAAAATTTAAATTAAAAAAACTGCTGCAATCTTCCACCTATTTAGCACTGTCCCTTTTTAAATGCTCACAATTCATCGTCCACCACACTCTTCAGCACTTGTGCAATATTCAGTACTGAATAACACCACCAAGGATTGTGCCTTAAACCGGAGCTCCACCTAAAAGGGGAAGTTCTGCTTTGTGCCCCGCTCGCCGTTAAGGATTGACACTTTTTGGGGGGAGTGGGTACCCGAATTTGATAGCTACCTGCTCCCACTTTCACGGCGATTGAAAGCA
Organism: Staurois parvus; assembly: GCF_062004578.1. Taxonomy (NCBI): domain Eukaryota; kingdom Metazoa; phylum Chordata; class Amphibia; order Anura; family Ranidae; genus Staurois; species Staurois parvus. Next base: position 1,303,334 of record NW_028318006.1, on the reverse strand, counting down.
GAAGTTGTCCTCCCTTCCCGATGCCTTCTAGGGTACGTGACAGGTCCCAGAAGACGACAGGACTGTTGACGAAGTGCAGCTGTACTTGCGCATGGTCAGTGGGCACCCAGCTGTGAAGCTGCAAGCTGTCACAGCCGGTGTCTCCCATATGAGCTTACTCCAAAAAAGATATTTAAAACCTAGAGGATTCCAGTATAGTGTAGTATTTGGGCAGCAAGTTTAATACATTTTAAAACTACACATACAGGAAGTATGGATACATACTGCGTGTAACACAGCAGACAAGCACTATCTGAGTCTCTCCCGATCTGCAGAATGACATCACGTGTGTGGCCCAGCCCATCGCATTTCTCCGTAACAAGCATCTTCTGGGGAACATAGGCTCACCCATTATATTGCCTGTTGCAAGGGACTGGGTGTCCATCCATGCTCCTTCTCAATGGCTTGGGTTTTGGCCTTTCTCCAATGGGGTGTTGAACAAAAGCTTGCCTTAAGTACTACCAAGGGCCAGTATTCTGCCCTGGTGATCTGGTGATGTCCCATGGCTGTGCACTCCTTTATCCTACCTTTTATCCAAAGGGTTCGCCATGTGGTATTTCCTGTGTGTTCCCTGTTGCCACTATGGGTCCTGGACTTGGTTCTGTTGGTCCTCCAGAAGCCTCTTTTGAAAGCAGTGGGGATATTCCTCTACTTACTCTTCACATCTGCAGATGCTTGTTTTGGCTGCAAGGTTTTGCAGGCTGTTTTTTGCGGTCCCTTTGTTTTTTTTTATTTATCTGGATCCTCAGGGGCTGTGCATTTATTAGCAGCAGTGCCAACAGGCACAAAGGGGTTTGAGGGTGCGGTGGACGAAACACTGTAGCATTATATGTTACATAACGGTGCCAGTGTGGTTCCAGTGTGATGTGTGTTGGGTTTTTTTTTTGTTTGTTTAAATACACTTTAGTGCTACAATTTTAGATTCAAATTATATTGTTAACGTGCCTTGTAATGCAGAACGGATGCATGGTTTGTATTAAGCTTTTGTATTTTCAATACCTTGAAAGATGTAAGAAATGTTAGGAAGTCCTACTCATTATTTTGAGTGATTTAGCACATTCTGGGTACATGCGCATATATATATATATGTATGTGTGTGTGTACATATGTGTGTATATGTATGTGTGTGTATGTGTATGTGTATGTGTGTGTGTATATATATATATATATATATATATATATATATATATATATATATATAATTTTTTTTTTTTATCCAGACAGCAACACTTTGCCTACACAAATGTTATATTATTTTCTTGAGGCAGATCTTTATTTTGGAAATATTTCACCACCCCTGTGTTTTAACAGATTCCTGCGTCCACATAAACCAGGGGTGTCCAAACTTTTTTCAAAGAGGGCCAGATTGGATGAAGTGAACATGGTGGAGGGCCGAACATTTTTCCGACCATTCTTTGAACCATTACAATTAAATGCAAATAAATTATTTTATGCCAAGTTAATTGCAAACGACATACTTTTCGTTTCATAACATTAAGATCAACTGACAGCTGAGTTTTCACAATGTATTGAAAATAAATTAAAAAAAACTTACCTGCACTAATGTGAAGGGTGAAAAAGGTAGCTGGAGCTGAAGTCTCTGCTCGGCAGCTGGGAGGGGAAGAGAAACACACTTCACGCTGGAAGCCCGGCCCTGACGTCACCGCCCTCTGTCGCTCCCAGAGCGGCGCAGTCACGCATGCGCACTGCTCTCAAGCAGAAGACTGTCTGCCACAGAAGGGAGGGCCGTGCGACAGCCGCATTTTTTCACAGACCAGGGAGAACGTGCCGCAGTCAGGCATGCGCACTGCCCTCTACTCTCAAGCAGAAGACTGTCTGCCATAGAAGGGAGGGCCGTGGGAGGGCCACATTACACAGAGCAGGGAGGGCTGTTGGAGGGCCGTATTAAACCGACCCCCGGGCCGTAAATGGCCCGCGGGCCGGACTTTGGACATGCCTGACATAAACTATATGGATGGAGGGATCTCCCCTGCTGGGACGTTATATTCTGACAGCATGGACTCCCCACTGTAAGAATACATTGATCAGCACTGGTGTCCACGGGCTGCAAATTGCTGATTGAATAAGGTTTTTCATCAGTCCTGATCGAAATTCAGCTGGTCCCTGCCGAACTGGACCAATTTTGATCTGTGTGTACCCTGCTTAAGTCCATTAAAGTGTAATTCAGAATAGTTTCCTTGTCTAAACGATATTTACATTTCTCTACAGGAAGGTGCATCTGCCAGGAAGACTCAGACTCCTGCTGCACAGCCAGTGCCAAGACCAGGTAATTGCTGCAGTTTTGTGTCTGTTTTGCCTACATGTGGATATTTTTTGTTCATGCAGCTGGCAAGTATTGAAACTGTTGCTCTTTCAGTTTAGTTGCTTATGCAACAAAAAAATAATGGCTCCAGATGTACTTATAAATACTTGTGGTTGCTATATATATGGTTGCCATAGGTGTTCAGAAATATGTTTCTGAAAAGATTGTGCCTACTCACAAAGAACATTAACTGTATATGCAGACTCCACTTATTAAGGGGAAAATGTTCTTATGGTGGCTAGGATTTTACTCCTGCATAAATAATGTAATCTAAAATTGTCCATGCACTGTTTTTTTTTTTTTTTTTTTTTGTGGATTTCCTCCATCTGCGCAGACAGGGTGGTTGAAAGACTCCCAGGGAGTAATTGTGCCAGTACTGTCACAAGACTGGCTCAAGAGATTCAACTTAACCACTTCCAGACTGGACACTTTTACCCCCTTCCTGACCAGGGCAATTTTCAGCTTTCAGCGCTATCACACTTTGAATGACAATTGCACGGTCATGCCACACTGTACCCATATGAATTTTTTACCATTTTTTGAGACAGATAAACCATTATTTTGGTGGTATTTATTCACCGCTGAGATTTTTATTTGCTATGTAAATGAAAATGTCCAAAAATTTTGAAAAGTGTTTTTCTTATAAAATTTTGCAAATAACTAATATTTCATTATAAATCTTGGCCAAAATTTATTCCGTTATCTTTTTAGTAAAAAAAAAAAAAAGTCAAATTCGTTTATAACCAAAAAGTATAATTTTTAAACATTTTTTTTTTCATTTTATTTTTATATTATTTATTTACTTTTTTACATACTGTCACCCTAGCAGTACAGTGTCAACCATGGTGACACTGTACTACTTTTGGGGGGTGATGATTTTTTTTTTTTACACTGATTTGCTTTTACACCCATATAGGATGTAAAAGTAATCATTTCTCTTTCTCGCTGTCTGCATTCTTGCAGCCATTGAGAACTACTGAGTGAGCTGTGATTGGTCACAGCTTGTCACATGGTACAAGGCTGTTGTGAATAGCCTTGTACCATGTGACCTCTGTGATCATTCACAGATTTCACATGTAGTAAGCAATGATGTCACAAGGGACATCCTGCTTACTACTTTGCATGTGATCACTGACTGGCCAATCAGTGATCACATGATCGGGACCTCGTACAGAGGTCCCGTCTGACGATCGGTGTTTCACTGTGTCGGAGGACACGGGGCACCGGAACGCGGTGCTGCGCGCTCCCGGGGAGCGCACACAAGCAGGGTGCAGGGAGGCAGTTTATAAACGGCCACCTGACCCTGCACTTCCACCGTCTGGCCATTTATATACAACGGCCGGTCGAGAAGTGGTTAAACCTGTTTATGGTACTAAAGCCATGTTGTAGGATGTTTGTCCTATTCTGGACTTAAAGTGGTTGTAAAGGCTCAAGGTTTTTTATCTTCATGTATTCTGTTCTTGCCTGTGTAGCATCCCCCCCAGCCCCCCCTAAAACCTAAGCCCCCTCTTGATCCAGCGATGTGCAAAGGAGTCTCGGCAATCCCGGGACTCCCTCTGCTCATTGGCTGAGACATTGGCTCCTGCTGCTGTCAGTCACAGCCAGTGAGCCACAGAGAAGAGGGGGGGGGGAGTGGACAACTGTTAAGCGGGTTATCTCAGCTGCCTTTTCCAGGAGGAAAGAGAATGGGCCCTTCATTTAGATGTCTTCAATCTAATAAGAGAAACTATTATTCTAATTGCACTAAACTGGACCAGATGAACCTGGTACACAGACAAATTCAGACAAGCCCTGACTTCTTCCCAACAGGCCAGATCTGCTATCTCAAGGCCTTCAATTCCCTCCGGCTTCTCAGTCTCTGCCTTTTAACAGCATGGCTGTTGGAACCCAGGACTTAATGGATAGAAGTTTGCTTACTACCTTGTTAAAAGCAGGAAAGACCTCTTCCAGGAACAAAACTGAGATTAAGCACTCTCAAAGGCCAGGTGTCAGCCTTATCCATTCCCTTTAAAAGGCCTCTGGCTTCACTCTCTCCTATGTAATAACCTCTGTTCAAGGCATATGTTGTGTTAATCTCCCTTGGAGCAGTCTGTGCTTCCCTGGGATCTTTACATGGTTCTTTCTGCCCTGCCGAAACCATATTTTGAGCCCCTCTGGGATATTCCTCTAGAAGATCTCTCCTGCAAAGTAGCTTTTTTGGTCTCCATCGCATCTGTTAGAGGAGGTGTTTCTAAATAGGCAGCTCTTTCCTGTAAAGAACATTCACTCATATTTCTCTGACAAGATTGTCTTGGGCCAAGGCTTTTTTTTTGCCCGAAAGGGGCTTGCAGTATTCCACCTCAATGAAAACTTTGTCCTCTAATCCTTATACTCTGGACCTGGGTCTCATGCCCTCTAAAGTTTTTCCAATTCCAAATCATTTGAAGGTATCTACTGTATTTGAAGCTATGGAACTTACAGGTAACTTAAAAAAAAAAAAAAAAAATTTTTGATGTATTTATTTGGTGTCTGTGTGTTTAGGTGGGATAAAAAAGAAAAATGTTTCCTGTTGTTTCTTGGTCCAACTGTGGGTACAAACACACATGTGGTATTGTCCTGAACATCAGAAACAGGAGCTTTTACTTCAAGGTTTTTTTTTTTTTGGGGGGGGGGGGGGGGTAGAGTCAAAGAAATAGCAAGAAATTTTATAGCTAAATTATTTAAAAAAATAATAATTTGGAGAGGGACAAGTTTTCCTTTGATTAAAAAAAGAAAAAAAATCAGATGTTTTGTACGATTTATCACGAATAATTCGCCTAGTTATGCCAAGTTTGTGACTTGTACCATTTTTACGAACACATTCCAAGTTGAAAAATTGGGTTCAGGCATTTCGATTTTTTTTACTTTAAGGCATGAAGGGGTTAAAGTAGTATCAAACCCATAACCAAAAATTTAACCCATTGCAGCTTACCAATCCTTGGATGTGGTAACTGAATTCGTTTTCGTTTTAGACTTTTTCTCTCCATTTTCACCTGATCTGGCCAGTAACACAAACCATGCCTTAGGATGCTTATAATCTAGATCGGGGGTCTTGAATTAAAATTTACAGAGGTCCAGTCAGCAAAATTTCTTTCCAGCAGAGGTCCAAAGCTCTCTAGCACTGTTACACATCATGGTCCCCCAGTACATTATCGTCTTAAGTGTACCTTTCACATTGTAGTCCCCTTTACATCACAGTCACCCTTTTACATTGCAGTGCCCCTTAACACAACACAGCACTCCTTAACATAACACATTGCCCCTTTTAATGCAAGCCTCCCCTGCACAGTCCTATAGTACCTTTGGCAGGGCAGAGGCACTAATCCTCCTAGGGTGTTCTCTCCTGGGCCTCCAGCCCACCACTGATGTCATCTCCCAGTGGGCTCGGGGGTGGGAGGAGCTGCAGATCGGGACTGAGGTGGGCTGCCCAAGTTATGTTAATAATCGGCTGATTATCTGGTTTAAGAAAAAAAGACTCCCACTCTCTGTCCCGATCTGCAAATAGTGGACATCTTTTTGTAATAACAATCCGTGTAATCGCCTGCTTGTTAACATAACTTTTGCAGCTCCTGCCCCTCAGTCCCAATCTGCAGCTGCTCACACCCCTGCCCACTGTGAGGATGACATCAGTGGCTGGGCAGGAGGCTCGGGAGAGAACACCCAGCTGTGTCACTGGCACAGTCGCGGTCCGGAGAGGACTGTCACTCGGTCCGGTTTCCGGACTGCTGTGCGTCATTTAGTGATCGCTGATCTAGATGAAGGAGCAACAGAGACACGTTTTGGACAGCAGCTTTGCTAATCCGGGGAGGGGAATGGGAGCTGCATTGTAATGTTTTCTTTTGGGTCTAATACCCATTATAGCAGAAATGTAATGTAATATAGCCCTGACCAAACGTTTTTGGAATTACACGAATATTAATTTACCTGCAAGGAAACGTGCAGTCATCATTGCTTTGCACAAAAGGGGATTCACAAGCAAGGATATTGCTGCTACTAAGATTTCACCTAAATCATCCATTTATCGGATCATCAAGGAGGGAGGTTCAGTTGTTGTGATGAAGGCTTCAGGGCACCCAAGAAAGTCCAGCAAGTGACAGGACCATCTCCTAAAGTTGATTCAGCTGCCGGATTGGGGCACCACCATTACAGAGCTTTCTTAGGAATGGCAGTAGGCATGCATCTGCACACACAGTGAGGCAAAGACTTTTGGAGGATGGCCTGGTGTCAACAAGGGCAGCAAAGAAGCCACTTCTCTCCAGGAACAACGTCAGGATTAGGCTGGTATTCTGCAAATGGTACAGGTATTGGACTGCTGATGACTGGGCTAAAGTAATTTTCTCTGACGAATCCCCTTTCTGATTGTTTGGGGTATCCGGTAAAAACCTTGTCCGGAGAAGAAAAGGTGAGCGCGATCAGTTCTGTGTCAAGCCAACAATAAAGCATCCTGAGACCATTTATGTGTGGCTTTGCTTCTCAGGCAAAATAGTGAGTGAGCCCAGTCCTTTGGCGAAGTATATAGCCATGAATAAAGAATGGTACAAAATCATCCTCTGAGAGAAATATCTCCCAACCATGCAAGAACAGTTTGGTGGCGAACAATGCATTTTCCAGCATAATGCAGATCCATGGCCAAGGAACTCCCTAGACCTTAATCCCATAGAGTTTGTGCTTGTGGTCAATCCTCAAGAGGCGGGTGAACAAAAAAACCCCCGCCAATTCTGACAAATTCCAAGCATTGATTATGCAAGAATGGGCTGCCATTAGTCAGGATGTGGCCCAGAGGTTTATTGACTGCATGCCAGTGTGAATTGCAGACGTCTTGAAAAGGAAGGGTCAACACTGCTAATATTGACTCTGCATAAACTTAATGTAATTGTCAATAAACTCCTTTGACATTTATGAAATGTTTATAATTATACTTTAGTGTACCATAGTAATATCTGAAAAAAAGATCTAAAAACACTGAAGCAGCAAACTTTGTGAAAATTAATATTTGTGTCATTCTCAAAACTTTTGGCCAGGGCTATACTTGTCCTTTTCTCTTTCCTGACACAGAACAAAAAGTGGTCTGGACTAAAATTTCTGGGTTATTCTAAACTTCTGAATGGTCTTTGGTAACCCAAAAACTGTATAAATATTGTCTAAAAGTACAGGAACTATGTTTACTGTATACAGGGATATCTAATGCCTGTAATCTTTTCAAAGGAAATTCCCCACTGCTGTAAGGATGCCTTCAGTATATTCAAATATTGCATTCTTCCTACTGTATTTTAAAATCCTGTGAGATTAAAGCGGTATAATACCCAAAAGCAAAGATTGATTATTTTGCAACTTACCAATTCTTAGATTTGATGGCTGTATTACTTTTTATTTTTTAGGCTTTTTTTATTTTCACCTGGTGATCCAGCCAGTAAGTCTCTTGTTTTTCAACAGGGCAAGCTGTCCTGCAGATGTAGCAGCTAGTGTTGAGACAAACCATTTACTACCAGCAGGTTTTCTTACAATGGTCAGCTTTTATTTATGTAAAACTTTTATTCTAAAAAGAAAAAATTGTTGCCCCTCCCCCCAGGCTCACAATGCTGCTGTCCAGAGGTGCCCCTGTGCTGCTGGTTCATCCATTGTGGGGGCGCTTCAATACAGGAGGGGAGGTGTGTTACTGTCCAGATCACCAGGTGAAAACGGGGGGGTGGGAGCTGAAATATAAACAAATGCAGCCAACACAGCTAATGGTAAACTGCAGTAGACTAGTTCTTTGGTTTTGGGTTCAATACCACTTTACTTTATGTACTCTGCTGTAGCTGTCGTAATAATATTTACGCATTGCATTTTATAGTGCAGGGCAATTTTACTAAAAGCACTTGTAGTTGACACAGGATCTAAATCATGAATAGTACAATTTGTTGTGGTTATTTAGTCACTTCATTAAGTTAGGTCCATTTAAGAATCCTGCCATAGAACTGCCATATGTGGGCATTCAGTAGATTTTGTTTTGTCTGCATTTAGCCATATAACAATTTAATTGTGTTACAATTTTTTTTTTCTTTTGAGTTTCCAAATACTTTGCACTCCTAATGCCTCTGAATTCTATTTAAAAGTAATTGTCTCTCTGTGGAGACTGTGCCTATTTTTAGCATTTGAGCAAGTACTATCCTGAAATCTTTGCTTGAACTGAAAAACAAAATGAGTAGGGTAAGGGACAGAAGTTCAAGTGAGAAGATGAGCAGTGCGATAAAACGCTGAAATCTGACCAAGCTTTTCATAATGCTACCAGCCTGAAACAAAATCTTTTTTTTTTTTTTTTTTTTTTCTTTCCTTTCTTCACATTGATTCTGGTTTTCGGCTGATTACCTTAATGCAGTAATTTGTACAATAATCTGATGAATACTACACCATTAAAAGTTAGCTTTATGAACACAGGTTGCCAATATATCATAAGTAACCTGATAAGTTTATCCTCTTGCAAAATACAATAGCTTTTGTCTAGAGGAAGGCAGAACAGAATTACCAGGAAAACTGAAAATTTTCCTCCTTGAACCAAATGGTTAGATTAATTGACTCCACTTAGATATTTTCATACTATCCCTAAAATATGGATGCTATTGATTGTAAGAAAAGCATTTTTAAAAACTTATATTGTTTTCTCAATACCTTGCACATTACAGCCTTCCACAGTTTAAAACTGTATTAAATCCACAACCAAAAATGCAATATATTGCAGTTTACCAGTCATTAGATTAGGGGATGCATTCTTTTTATTTATTTATTTTCCTTTATTTTACCTGTTGATCCAGCCAGTTTCGCACTTCCTGTCTAAGGTGTCTGTTTTGGAAGTTGTGAAACAGAAGCATTGTCAGTCCAGGGAGTGAGTAGTTTTAGCTGGAGTTTAGCTTTAATTTGCGCTAGTACAGCTAACACTTTATTAACCGTTACAGCAACAGTTTATTTTTCCTTCTGGGCTAAAGGTACATAGATGGATTAAAGCTGACCATTGTAAACACCCCTATCAGTGTTAAATGGTTTGTTGCAATCCTCTTACCTGCTAATATTTAGCAGTGTTTTTGTATATGTTGATGACTGTGCCTAAATAATGAAAAATGTTTATAAAAGTAAATATAAAATCATGTGTATGAAAGTTTCATAAGGCCATATTCACATGCAGCCCATCAATGTGTACCATGTATGAGGGCCGTGTTTGCCCGCACAGGTATGCATGAATGTTTTGTGCTTCCCGGTGCAGGCAGGCCCCTTGATGCCTATAGAACACCGACACAGCCGCTGTTTTCTGTTTGACATCTGTTTCTGTTTTCAGGACTGTGCACTCATATGGATGGCAAATCTGTACACATTGATATGCCCCATGTGAATGAGACCTAAATATTTCCACCTAGCATTTTGCGCTCTAGGCTCCTTTATATGTGTTTAACAGGATATCTTTATCCGCTTTGCTGAGCCTGTCAACCTCAGACTGCAGACACAGTTTCATACCTTGCCCAGCAGAATAGCCTGACGTTTTGGGTGAACAAGAGGTTTGTGCCTATACTAAAAAACCTGTACTGGATTTTTTTTTTTTTTTGACAGTCACCGTAATCATTTGTACTTGCTATAATGTTATGATGTACAGTTTGGTGTGAAGCATATAAAGGTTTTGCTTAATGATGATTTCAAACTGCTGCCACAGCGCAGTGTACCTTTGATTTTCGTTTGAGTTACCAGAAGTTTCACATAGACTTTTATTAGATGGATCGTCTGAAAAAACACCAAAGATGCAGCATGTGGGACTTTTGTTGTGTTTTCAGAAAATGCACCAAAAATGTGCAATCTAATAGAAGTCCAGGGAAAACTGGATAACCCGCAAAAAAAAGTGCGGGTACACTGTGCTATACCCGAAATACAACCAAACCACAGCATGGTAGTGTGATACCTCCTTTATGATAATACATTGGTTTGCTACAGTAATATTCTTTTAAGGAGAATGACCATTCTGTGGGCTTTGGTTTCTTTGTTGTACTGTTCAAGGTTGTGGTTGATATCATCCACCACCATAATGGATATAGGTAAGATTGGAGATGGAAACCTAAAGGGTCTCCTGATCCTTGCTAAAAGAATTTACTGGTACCACACCCCTTGTTTGAGACACTGCAAGAAAAGAACCCTAACCAATAAAAGCTAATGGGGTTTTAAAGGTACCATACCCTAGGGTATGGTACCTTTAAAACCCCATTAGCTTTTCTTTGTTATGATTTTTTTTCTTGCATCGTCCACCACCAATGTGCAGCTAGAGAGCAAGGGTTTAGTCTCCCAGTAATAGCAACAACTTCTATTCCGGCTGTTTTTACTGTCAGTATTTTAATTGATTTTTTTGAGTTAAACACACAAAGGTTTTGATACAAAAGGTGACCATCAGCAGTACATCAGCAATAAATAGAGCTTTCTCAGTAGTGTTCTTACAGGTCTGAGGTATAAACCAAACATGTAAACATACGTACAGTACATGAATACAGTCAAAAGCAAGGAAAACCTAAAAGTAAGTGCAGTGTTTCAGATGGAAGGCTATCAATTATCAAGGCAGGAGATATACAGGAAATTCAATGAGTGTTGGAAAAAATTTACCCAATTTTTCCAGACTATCTCAAAGTAGTGTTCTTTAAGCAGCTGATTTCTCGTGCATCATTATCCAGGAGGTTTGTTGGGTTATAGACTGGGTTTCCATGCCCTTGCTATTGTAATTTTAGCTGCTAGAAGTATAATAAAAATAAAGGAAAGTAAAATGAAAATAAGGATTGAGAATGTCTGTCTGGGTATACCCTGGATCAAATCATTAAGCAGTGTTTATTGGGGATTTCTAGGAACCCATATTGTCGTCATTTCAAAGAATCAATTTAAAATTTCAGTTTTTGATTCTGGGATATTTCCCACCAAATATGAATCATGGTTCCTAGTAGTTCACAACACCTGAAAACACAATGGAGAGGTTCCTGGAAACATTTTTGCAAGTCTAATGGTAACTAAATACCAGCATGACATAACCTTAAAATTAGTTTCAATCAGATTCTTAATTCCATGATATACTTTGGATATTATGAAAACTAAATATCCACAGAACTTATCACTCCAACCTCAGATTCCCAAGTTAACAGTTCTCATATGGTGTTAGTGCAGCCATCTTTTTCTTTTTTCTTACCAGAGGTGAGAAAATGTAAAGCAATATATTTGATAGAATCTAAATATTTCATAATGTGGTTGATTGTGCTTTTCAAAACTGTTTTAACAATAATGGGCCCTGAGGAGCAAAACAGTTACTAATAGTATACTATGTAGTCTCCCTGAGGAAAGATAGGGTTTCCAAACATTGGGGAAGGAGGTGTGTTATTGCTGTTTTTATATAGTCAAGGAGACTAAATCCTTTTTTTTTCTGTTTTTCATATTTAAAAAGCAAGCTTTTTCTTTAGAATTGCAATGTGTGTTAGTACAGAAGGGGTTTATGTATTTCAAGTATTTAAAAACATATTAATAATTAAAAGACAGTTAAAGGCACTAGCAAGGTTATATAACTGGCAGTGCAAGCAGGTTAATTCACATGCACTGTACATGACACAGAATAAAAATGGAATTGGCTTTGGCTGATAGAAAACAGGTATTACAGTATCAAAATATAAACTATCCTTGCAAAAACTAATTAAAAGTCAATAGGATAAGCTTTATCTAAATAAATAAGAGACTGAATGAAACTTGTATATGAGCATACACTGTCACAGTTGTGCAGCTGGATGTTGACAGACAGCAGTCATGCATATGCTAATTAACAAGAATGCTCTCAGAGATGCTAAATAAAATATTGCTATAAATACATTCATAAAGTGCTGAGAATTGTGATTTTTTTTTTTAATGCATGTGTTTTATATTAAAATAATGTTTAAAAATTAAAAATATTGATATCTTTTTTTGTTTACAAACGATTTTATTGTACAAGAGTAGACAGTAGAACAACAGCACATTTTAAAAGTGATATTGTCAGCAAAAACAAGGCACTTTTGAAAAGTACAATACATAAAGGTATATTAACATAACAAAGAAGATAAGAAAAAAAAGAAGTCACAAGTGCATGAAGTACATAAACGACAAAATAGGTTAGGTGATACACCTGTCAATAGTACATGCCAGCCAACTTTTACTGGGGATGTTATTAAGCATGTAATAAGTGTCTGCAATCTCTCCATGACTCCCATTTTTTATCGTATAAGTGCAGCTTATCCAGTAGGGTATAATGAATGCGTTCCATAAGCATTATAGTGTCAATTCTGTGTAAAACGGAGTCTAAGGGTACAACATTGGACCTCCAATGTAGGGCAATAGACCATAAAGTGGCAATACATAATGTGTGTATCAATCTCAGATTGGCATCAGAGATCCCTGGGATATGGGCCCCCAACAAACAGGTCTGCATGGATAATCGTATCGGGGCGCCCGACAATAAGGTAGCGACCTCAGAAATCCTACGCCAGATCAAAGATATGGTCGGGCAATCCCAAAATATATGAACCAAAGTACCCGTGCAGTCACAGCCCCGAAAACATAGAGGGGACGTTTGTGGAAACAGTACATGTAGTCTTGACGGGGTATAATACCATCTGGTTAGAACTTTAAGGGCCGTCTCACGAACCGAAAGAGATCTAGAGCTCTTGCATATATTATCCACCATGGAATCCCAATCCTCATCCGAAAAAGTGACGCCACAATCCTCCTCCCATTTTCGTCTGTACAAAGGGGGAGCATGAAAAAGACAGATCAAAAATTGGTGATAAAGATTTGAGATAAGACCCCTACCCCTGGGAGAGTCACGGCTGACACGTTCAAAAAAGGAAATCGGAGAGGATGGGGCAAGGCCAAAGTGCGCTTTAAAAAAGTGCCTAATCTGTCTATAACGAAGGTACTCGCGAAGAGGAACATCAAACAACACGCGCAGCATATCAAAGGTAATATAAGATCCTCCTCTTTGGAAATCAGACAATCTGATAAAAGATCGATCATACCACCAACGAAACATATGAGGGGAAGAAAAGGCTACAACAAAAGTGGGATCCCCAAAAAATGACACACCTGGGGGAATAGAAGAGACTAAACCCAATTTAGATTTGTGTTTGGACCAAAGCATCAGTGAGTGAGTCACTATGGAGTTATAAAAAACGGTCGATCGGGGGGAGATGTTAGACCATAAAATTCCCGGTAAATAAAAAGGGCGTATCGACTGAGACTCAAACTTGATCCACGGGATTTGGGAGTTAATAGTAGCCCATTGTGACAATTGCGCAAAGCGAGCCGAGAGATAATATAGCCAAAAGTTAGGAAGACCGAGACCTCCCGACCGTTGCGAGCGATACAAAATGGATGAGGCAAAACGTGGATGCTTATTTCCCCAAATAAAATTATTAATAGTCCGCTGAAAATGATCCAAAAAGGTTTTTGAGACCGGAACTGGAAGTGCTCTAAAAAGATAAAGCAATTTGGGCAAAATATTCATTTTGACCGCCGTGACTCTACCCAGAAAGGAGATATGATAACCGTGCCAGATCTTCAGTAGAGTAGAGAGACGCGATACACATGGTGGATAATTAGCTGCAAATATATCCGAGTATCTGGGAGTGAGGTTAATCCCTAGATAGGATATCCTGTCCTTGACCCAGCGAAATGGGAAAGAACTACTGAGAGATGCACTTAGGGAGTCAGTAACATTAACAGGCATGACCACAGATTTGGTAAAATTAACGGTGAGACCTGACACTTTGGCAAAATCGTTCAATACAGCACACAAGTTAGGTAAAGAAGTCAACGGGTTAGTAATAAAAAGCATAACATCATCAGCATACATGCTCAATTTAAAATGTGAAACTAATAATGAATAGCCAGAAATATCCGAGTGTGATTTAATCGCCAATGCCAAAGGTTCCAACACCAGCGCAAATAAAAGGGGTGAAAGAGGACAGCCCTGGCGGGTACCTCTACCCAATGTAAAGAAGTCAGAGTTACAGCCAGGAAGCCTAATTCTCGTTTTAGGAGAGTCATACAGGGCATGTATGCCTGCCAAAAACCCCTCACTAAAGCCCATTGTCTGTAGCAAGGAGAACATGTAGGGCCAAAGAACACTATCAAAGGCCTTGTTTATATCCAAACTCATCAACAGAACCTCTTTGGAATGTAAATTGGCGTCTTGAATAACATTTAGAGTGAGACGAATGTTATCTGTAATAAATCTGTCGGGAATAAAACCCGACTGGTCTGGAGAGACCAAAGAGGAGATAATAGGGGCCAACCGGTCCGCCAAAATACGGCTAAATATCTTTAGATCATTATTCATGACTGAGATTGGTCTATAGTTTTGTGGCAAACAGTGGTCCTTCTGTGGCTTGGGTATTAGAGACATGTTAGCCAATAACATCTCCTCAGGGAACTTACCCCCCTGCAAAACATCATTAAATAAAGTTATCAAGTATGGAGCCAATGTAGAGGCAAAATGTTTATAATAGCTAGCGGTAAATCCGTCAGGACCCGGTGCAGTAGAGCGCTTGAGCGCGCCTATCGCACATGTTATTTCCTCTAAAGTACAGGGGGCATTAAGAGTGACAATCTGAGAGGGTGTAAGGGCAGGGAGGGGTATAGTCCAGCCAAGAGTCCGACAGAGGGACAGAATCCGACTGCGGAGGAGCTAGTAGTTTTGAATAAAAATGTTCGAAAATACCCAAGACTTCCTGAGGTAGAGATGAGATAGCACCCGAATTTGTGCGTAATTTATACACATGTGGGGGGCGCAGAGAGTGGTTCAACTTCCTTGCGAACATGGTAGATGCCGAGTTACTATGTAATAGGAATGAGGCCTTCGACCAGCGAAGGGCCTTTTCAGTTTTTTGGGAGAGCAGGGCATTCAGTTCCAAGCGCTTTTGGGACAGGAGCTGTTTATTAAGCAGAGACGGATTAGCGACATGGCTTCTATAGTGTGCTTCTAATTCTCGGGTTAGAAGTAGTATTTGCTGCCAACGTTTTCTATTTCTAGATGAGGCCATGGAGATAAGTCGGCCTCGTAGGACCGCCTTGTGGGCTACCCAGAGTGTGGCTGGGGAAATATCAGGGGTTAAATTAGATTGAAAATATTCCTGAATAGATGTAACCACTTCCTGGCGAGAGTCGATATCGGTTAGCATAGAATCATTAAGTCTCCAAGAGAAAGGAGTAGGTGCCAATCCCACAAATGTGATAGATAAGGCCACAATACTGTGATCCGACCAGGGGCTCAAATGAATGCAAGCTACCTTAGAATTAGCTAGTAAAATTGGGGTACAATATATATAGTCTAATCTAGCATAAGAGTCATGTGGATGGGAATAAAATGTGTAATCCTTGGCTCCGGTGTTGTGCGCTCTCCAGGCATCCACCAACTGGAGGGTATCTAATTTCTTAGTAAGGGATTTTGGAAAAGCCTGGGAAGAATGCGAGGGGGAACTACGGTCCAAAAGAGGATTTGCCACCAGATTAAAATCCCCACCCACCAAGAGATGAGGGGACAAAAACCTATCCAGAGTACCAAAAAATTTTGAAAAAAAGGTTGCTTGAGCTGAATTCGGTGCATATACATTAGCAATAGTAAGTTCTCGACCTGAAAGGGTGCCTTTAAGAATGATAAACCTACTGTCCGGATCACGATACACATGTTGAACCTCAAAGGGGAATGAATTATGTAGAAAGATGGCTACGCCCCTACTCTTGGAGGAATGCAGGGTATAATACCCCTGCCTATAAGATCTATGAAAATATGTCGGGTGCTTTGCAGCTGCAAAATGTGTTTCCTGTAATAAGATAATCTTGGCTCCCAATCGTTTATATTGAAGAAAGGCCGTTTTGCGCTTGTTTGGCGAATTGAAACCCTGGACATTATGCGAAATACATTGAATTACCATAGTAAACAGAGCTTATTACTATCATCATAAAAGTATACATTACAAAGATATCCCCTAAAATTAATTGGCTAGACATATAGATCCGCAGGTCTATAGCAAACAGACGTACAGGTGGCAGAACCAACCCAGGGGACCCCCCGGCCCCAAGAAGGGGGCCATGATGTCCATAGACCGATACAACACAATCCTCATGCACTAAAGTGTTGAAAAAAGAGAAGATAAAAAACAATAGAGAGGAGATTTGAAGAGCTCCTACAAATAAGGTAACTAAAGAACATGGATCAGGCTGAAAATTTGTCATACCTGATAAAACAAAAAGTTCAAATATTAAGGGGCCAAATGGGCCCAAACCCTGTCTCCCTAAAACATGGAAAACGGAACTGCCACCCCTCAATCGGGCAGCGACACTTCCGGCCATGTCAGGAGGCAGGGTGGGGTAACGTGTCAAAGAGTTGTGGAACCATAAACCAATGGGCGCAATTAAGAGGGACCAAAGACCCTTGTTATACCTTAACTCGTCCAGCTATCAATGCAAGGCACACATATATTACTCAGGAAAAATATTGATATCTTGTAGGAATTAGATTAGTTAATGACACCTGTAGAATTTAAAAAAATAATATACATACCCATAACAATTTAAATTTTTTTTTCAAATATTTCTGGACTAAAGAGAATGTGAAGCTCATCCAAACCTCATAGAACCAGTGCTTATTTGTGCTAGGATGCTTGCAGTGGAAACATTAAAGCCCAATGCCAGAAATGAGGAAAAAATTACTTTTGCAGTATTCCCCTCTGGACTGCAAGGGTTAAATGCTCATTGTACCTAAAGCTGCCAAAATAAGGAGAGAGAATTGCCTGAATAATTGTAAGTGGGAACATTTTCATGTTATCTTTTCTTGGAAAACAATATTTGGATTTGAGTATTTTTTCTTTGTTTATATGATTCAGACGCCTCCTTTTTATTGTGTGTGTGTAAATGTGGCGAAAAACTAACACGGCACATTACCCTGAACACACCATCCCCACCAAACAAATGATGGTGGCAGCATCATGTTGTGGGGATGCTTTTTCTTCAGCAGGGAGAGGGCAGCTGGTCAGAGCTGATGTGAAGATGGATGGAGCCAAATACAAGACAATCTTAGAAGAAAACCTTTTTAAGAGTCTGCAAAAGACTTGAGACTGGGGCAACTGGGGCAGAGGCTCCCCTTCCAGCAAGACAACGACCCTAAACATACAGCAAGGGCTACAATGGAATAGTTTAGATCAAAACATATTCATGTTAGAATGCTCAGTCAAAGTCCAGACCTGAACGCAATTGAGAATCTGTGGCAAGACGTGAAAATTACTGTTCACAGACGGTTTCCATCCAGTGTGATAAGGCTAGAGCTTTTTTGAAAAGAAGAATGAGCAAAACTTTCACACTCTAGATGTGCAAAGCTGGTAGAGACATACCCAAAAAGACTTGTAGCTGTAAATGCAGCAGAAGGTGGTTCTATGGGGCTGAATACAAATACATGCCACACTTTTCACATATTTATTTGTAAAAAATGTTGAAAACCATTTATCATTTTCCTTCCACTTCACTTTGGTGTTTGGTCTACCACATTACATCCCTATAAAATAAATTTACATTTTAGGTTGTAACATGACAAAATGTGGAAAATGTCAAGGGGCATGAATACTTTTTCAAGGCTGTACAGGGCTGGGCACTCATATGAATGAGCCCTAAAGTATTAAAAAAAAATCAAGATATTTATAATTTTAGGCTGAATGTGTTTGCAGTGTAATAATGTAAATCGCAGAATTTTCTGCAAGAGCATCCCTCGTGGGTATCAGAGGAAAGATTCAGAGAGCGTTCACTAGCTAAGAGTGTCTTGCCATTCTCTGAGAAAGTAAAATTGGTCCAGTAGAACCAGGTTTTCTTATAAGCTTGTTTGTTTTATGAAGAGAGGACAAGATCCTCCATATGCCTTATAGCTTCAACCAGGATCCTTCCATTTTAAAGGGATACCGAATTGGCCACATTCAGTCTATCCTTATGTTTAAAATGGAATTCAAGGCTAGAACTAAGCGATGTCACCCTTAGGCTTACTATGGAACATCTGTTGTCTGCCCTCCCCTTTCTTGAAGCTGGCCACTGGGAGCCAATCTCATGACCGAACCGAAGTGCCCTGATAATGGGTACATGTAAGCATGTTCCTTCTGTAGGGTACTAAAAACATATAAAGTAAGTGAGCGCCTTCCAGTCTATCAATTCCCAGATTACAGCAGCTGTACACAAAAGGCACCATATAAGACCTCTAAAACAGATAAAAAACATAAACGTGCAGCGCTGTTAAAACCAATAAATAAATACATATATAAACATGTAAGAAAGTGCACACAAATATATAAAGTGACACTGTGCATCTATGTATGTGCCACTAGAATATGTGGCCAATATAAACATGAAAGAAAACACTGTGTCTAAAACATAAGTCCAGAGTGCAGGCATGAACGAGATCTCAAATGATCTTCTGGTATCCAAAAGACACAGATTGTGGATAAGGTGGGACAATTAAAGTGTAGATTGCACACTCACCAGATACGCAACCTTTTTGCGCATTTGTATGATATAATAAGGACATCAGACTTCAGATATCTCATCAAAAAGGTCTGGTCAGATCTGGTCAATGCCTCCTTCGCTATCCCACGGTTTGCACTTAGCGTTCCCAAATGGTAACCACTCTGCGGATGTACCTGGCTCCCACAGGAGCTCAGAAAGAAACAACAGAGGAGGCCAGTAGTGCAATATTGCCTTAGGATGTTTATTCCACACCCTATGACTAAGAGCACTTGCTCGAAACACGTCAGGGTCGGGCTGTAGCTGTTTTGACGCCTTACCGCCGGCACCACAAGGGGTCCCGGCGGCAGCTTGCAATCGGTCAGTAATCTATTTTATTTGCTTTCTTGCTGTATACATACCCATTGTGTGGAATAAACCTCCTAAGGCAATATTGCACTACTGGCCTCCTCTGTTGTTTCTTTCTGAGCTCCTGTGGGAGCCAGGTACATCCGCAGAGTGGTTACCATTTGGGAACGCTAAGTGCAAACCGTGGGATAGCGAAGGAGGCATTGACCAGATCTGACCAGGCCTTTTTGATGAGATGTCTGATGTCCTTATTATATCATACAAATGCGCAAAAAGGTTGCGTATCTGGTGAGTGCGCAATCTACACTTTAATTGTCTCACCTTATCCACAATCTGTGTCTTTTGGATACCAGAAGATCATTTGAGATCTCGTTCACGCCTGCACTCTGGACTTATGTTTTAGACACAGTGTTTTCTTTCACGTTTATATTGGCCACATATTCTAGTGGCACATACATAGATCCTTCTGTAGGGTAGTTAGTATAGGCGTTGGAAGGTGGGTGGTAGCAGTTTTAAGCCGAGTTCTAGGCTTGAATTCCACTTTAAACATAAGGATAGAATGAATGTGGCCAATTCGGTATCCCTCTAAAATGGAAGGATCCCGGTTCCCCCTCCATTTCCCTTTGGATACACAAAGTTGAGGCTATAAGGCATATGGAGGATCTTGTCCTCTCTTCATAAAACAAACAAGCTTATAAGAAAACCTGGTTCTACTGGACCAATTTTACTTTCTCAGAGAATGGCAAGACACTCCTAGCTAGTGAACTCTCTCTGAATCCTGTATGTACTGTATTTCAAAATTGGATTGTTTAATAGGGTAATGATACACCTTGTAAAATGATGCCCTTTTTATGAATGCCCCGCCCCTAATTAAAATACATTCTATGCTTACATTGGATTTCTGGACGCAGCAAAAGTGTCCCTGGATTTTTTTTTTTTTTTTTTTAAGTTTTGAAAAGATGGGAAAGCCATACCATCTTGTATATTCCTTTGAAACATTTTAGTTTGCAACAGCCAGTGCGTTTCAAGAGCCCAGCGCTACCTCTTCATCAGGGATACAAACTTTCCATTTCCAATTACTGTGGCTAGGTTGCACTTTCTAGCACAACCGGAAGCAAGACTGACTCAGCTGTAATGTTTCTAAATGTGTTTCCCACTAGAACTTGTGTGTGTGTGTGCGTGAAGGGAGCATGGTTCTCTGGAAGGCTTGTGCCATAGGTTTAGGGCTGCTGTCTGGCTTAGGAACTTGTCAGTGATCGCTCAGTAACAGCTGGAGCTGCTCCCTGCTTGCTCTGTGCTCTGGAAGTTTTTTGGAATGTTGGCAACTATACTAATGACACTCGAGATTAAACACATTTTTCAGAAAGCACAGGCACAGTGCATGGCTTGGAAGCTTCATATAAGAGAACAAACTTTCATCCCTGGCTGAGAGCCTCCTCTTCGTGGTGCCAATCTTTAGTTAGTACACTACAACCAATGTTGATGACATTTGTATAGATATCCGTTTGCTCCAGTATGATATACAGAGTCTTAGGGGCTTCTGGAATAGAAGTCTGGTAATTTCCACAAGTGACGGCTGTATACTCCAGTTAAACTATTTAGGACAGACATTAGATCATTGTTGGAACGTTCCAAATGCCACACTGACACACAATGCATACACATAATCTTAAAAAAAAAAAAAAAATCTTTTAGACTCGAATTGTCACACACCAATTCCTTTGAATTTTTTTTTTTTTTTTTTTCTGTTCTGGTTCAACTTAATCATTTTACTTTTTTTATCTATTTCTCACACCTAGAATTTAGCCAGAAAGTAGATATCGAAGGTTTACATCCGTGTCAAAATTTACAAAATTGTGCCAGCTTGGCTTAAATGCAACTGATCTCTTTGAAATGTCTGGTTACTTTTATTATAGTGTACTAAACATGTTGTCCTTAATGGTCCTCCTTCCCAGTACAACCTCCCACATTCACTGCTATTTTGAAAACTTCATCTGTTTCTTTAATGTTCATGTGCTGCAATCTTCTCCTGTGGTCATACTAACTGTACAATGTTTATATATTGTTTTTTTATGACAAAAATGCAATTAAAATAGTTTAATTAAAATGACGTCAATGTTTTAATGCATTGATGTGCACCTTTTTTTTTTTTGCATAACTAGCATTTCTATTTTTTTTTCTCATAATTTCCTGTACATTACTCCCACACAAAGCCTGCTTGAGATGGCTGTAATACATTGTCTAGCTGGCAGTGTCATTGCTGATGTGTAAGTGCTATTTATTGTGGGCAGTAGCGTAGACAATGGAATTCTTTGTTTAAATGTTTTCTAGTAGATTTTCATTTAACTTCAGTATGTACTTTTAGTTGGTTTGATTGCCTTCGTTTTCAGATATTTTTATTCAAGATTTTAAAAATATTTATCAAGGTAATTTATTTATTTTTCACATCATAGCCCTGTCTCTCTACCTCGTCCAATCAGAGAACACCTTGCGATTCAGTCAGAAAATACAAAGCATTTTCTGAATGGTGCCAGTGCAGGAGTGGCTTCCTGTGACCAGAATGCAGCAGGCCAGCTGCTCAGTGTGGGACCCAGAAACAAATGGAGATCACAGGGGTTGCACTGTCATCAGTGATTTACAACTTCCAAGGGCACCTGCAAGGGGCGGTATTTGCATAGTTACGTTGGTCCCAAGTTGGACAATGGAACTATGTATAAAATATCCATACATGGAATTTAAGGTTCAGTGGTACATAATATATAACATTAAAACATTTCTATAGATATACTGTGACTGTGAGAACCAAGGTTTTGTTTCTTAAAAGGTCAGTAAGAGCATCAAACATGGACTGTATATGATGTGCATGCAGAAGCCAGCTTATTCTGTGTTTGACAAATATGTACCACTTAATGTTATGTAAAGCTGGCCATACGTGGATTGAAATTTGGCTGCTTCAGAAGGGACTGTCTGAATTTTGATCCATGAATGGGCAGGCTAGTTGTACACAAGTCGATATTGGCTTGTGTACAACCAGCCTGTTGTAAAAATGTATTTTTACTGCCCAAGCCAGCAGTGCTGATAATTGTATTCCGATGGTGATGAAGTCTCCCTGCTGTGAGAATATAAAGGCTCAGCAAGAGGATTTCCCCCATCCACAGAGTGTGTGGATGGGGGAATCAAGTCATTTTCTTTCATTCAACCCACTGGTTGAACAAAACAAAAAAAAAAAATGGAACCATGCATGGCCAGCCTAGGGTTTGAGGTTTCAAATGTAAATGTTAAGGGCCATTTTCTCCCAACTGAATAGTTTAGGATATAATTTGACATTCTGGCTCCCCATCCCTTGGATATGCTCATGGACTATTTTGATCAAGGGAACTTTGTGGTGGCTCGTAAGCCTGGTAAGAGCCCAGTTTATGCATTTCCTATTAACCAATCTCACTTTTGAATATGGATGCTAGAATGACTAAAATCCTTGCCAATTGGCTAAGGTTTTTTTTGTATCTTTGGTGCACGGGATCAATCAAGTTTTGTGCTGGACAGTGAAATGGACCTCACCTTGTGGCACCTATTCACAAATATTGGGGTACCCTGACCGGCTGGTGGAGTCAGAGCGATTAAATACCTGGGAGGTAAGGTCTGGAGTGACCTCTCCCAATATTTCACTGAAAACTTACATTGTATAATTTGCCAGTTGGCCCTTAACCACCTCCCGTCTGGCCGTTGTATATAAACGGCCGGACGGTGGCAGTGCAGGGTCGGGTGGCTGTTTTTAAACAGCCTCCCCGCCCCCTGCTTGTGCGCATTCCCATGGTGACACTGTACTGCTAGGGTGACGGTAAGTAAAAAAAAAAAAACATAAATAATAATATAAAAATTAAAGTTAAATTATAATTTTTGGTTATAAACTAATTTGGGTTATTACTTTTTTTTAATAAAGATAACGGAATAAATTTTGGCCAAGATTTATGATGAAATATTATTTATTTGCAAAATGTTATAAGAAAAACACTTTTTTTCTAAATTTTTGGACTTTTTCATTTACATAGCAAAAAAAAAAAAAATATCCCAGTGGTGAATAAACACCACCAAAATAAAGCTTTATCTCTCTCAAAAAAATGCTAAAAAATTCCTATGGGTACAGTGTTGCATGACCGTGCAATTGTCATTCAAAGTGTGATAGCACTGAAAGCTGAAAATTGGCCTGGACAGGAAGGGGGTGAAAGTGTCCAGACTTGGAGTGGTTAAAGTAATACTAAACCCAAAAAGAAAAATGTATGAGTTACTGGTCTTAAATGTAGTGGCTGCATTTGCTTTTTTTCCCCCACTTTTTTTTAACCTCACTGGAGAGGAGCAACAGAGATACCTTTTTAGATAGCGTCCTTGTCAATATTGGGAGAAGGTAATGTTCGATGCACTAGCAGATTTAGATGGACTTGACTAAAATTGTATTCTGCAGGGTATGTTTCTGAAATTAAGCAGACTTAAATCGCTTTTCTATCTGCATAACTAACTGTATGTTCTTCCAGTCACTTAAAACGTGGTATAGGCTCAGTTTCCAACTCCTATAACCATGGCATCTGATGTCATAAATGTTAGGATGCATATATATAATGTAGAGCGCTGAGCAAACTGTTGGCGCTATATAAATCCTGTATAATAATAATGTTATTGGTAAATATGTTAAAATTTTAGTTATTTAGCACCTCTCTATTCTGCTGGACTTTACAAAAGGATAGAACAAGTAGAACCAAGGCGGTGTTTTTCTATGGTTTGTCGCTCATTGCTCTTTTACCATATGGTTTTTGATCTCTGCTAGAAATTACATCTTTCTGTGGCATTTTTGTGCATTGAAACAGCCTGCTGGTTTCCATGGCAACGATTGGACTTACCCCTTTCTGTGCTTTAACCTGAGGCATCTCCCTGTACCCAAAACATACTAATCCACGATCTGTGGTCCTAATTATCTACAGCTCTCAAACATTTATTTTATTTATTTCAGTTACTTATATAGCGCTGTCAATTTACGCAGCGCTTTACATATATATTGTACATTCACATCAGTCCCTAACCCTCAAGGGGCGTACAATCTAAGTTTAAATTCATGCTGTTGTTTTTTTTTTTTCTGATTTTTGTTACAAGCCCCATTCACACCCAAGCGATTTTCTGCTTGAAGTTTGTAGCTCTGATATGCTCAACAAACCCAATCCCATGCATTTCAATGGCCCTATTCACACGTGAGCATGTTGTTGCCTATGGCAAAATGCCTGTTGTTTATTTTAGGCAGATTGGAGGGAGATTGGCTCCATAGACTTCATTGGGAACACCTGGAAAATGCACAACATGAGCGTTTTACAAGAATTTTTGTTGCCTGTGGAGGAAATTCGGGATCTAGAACTGCTTTTTGAGCAGAAATGCACAACAAAACATTTGCAAAATGCTCATGTTACTCGTTTTTAAGCGTTCCCATTGGCATCATTGACTGCCAAAAAGAGGCTCATGTACTTTTTTGAGCTACAGGTGATAAAACACTCAGGCCCCACTCACATCTAGCGATTTTTGGATCGTGGGTGAAACACACCACACATTTGTGTGCCATTAATTTTTAATTGCGTGTTGCAGTTTTGCTGAGATTGTTGTGTGACAAGCTTGTCACCCAAAAGAAGCTCCTGCTCTCGCTCCTTTTTGGGCCACAAGCTTGTACGATGCAGTTTCCTGTGTAACAATCCCAGCAAAACCACGCTACATTTTAGGGGCCATAAAAAAGAAATGGCACACAAAGACGTGGTGCATTTCACCAGCATTGCAGTGCAAATTGGAATTGTGGACAAAATTTCAGTCATGCAACCTGCAATCCCAAATCACTAGATTATTATTATTATTATACAGTATTTATATAGCGCCAAAGTGTTTGCTCAGCGCTGTACAATAGCAAGGGGGACAGAACATGAGACAAAACAGTAACAATACAATACACGAGGGGTTTGAGGGCCCTGCTCTTTTGAGCTTACAATCTAGAAGGGAGGGGAAGTGGTACAGGACGAAGTAGCTGTGGGGGGTGGAGTGGTGGGAGAAGTGGAGGAGATCGGTTGTTAGGTGAGGGTGGGGTAGGCTTCCCTGAAGAGATGGGTTTTCAGGGTGCGCCTGAAGGTGAGGAGGGTAGGTGACAGTCTGATGTATTGGGGTAGGGAGTTCCAGAGGATGGGGGAAGTCCTGCAGTCGGGCGCGGGAGGAGACCAGGGAGCTAGAGAGTAGGAGGTCCTGTGAGGAGCGAAGGGCCACGGGTAGGGTGGTATTTGGGTATCAGGTCAGTTGGGTAGTTTGGGGCGGCATTGTGAATGGCTTTGTAGGCCAGAGTTAGCAAATTGAATTGAATTGATGCGCTGGGCAATCGAGAGCCAGCGAAGGGATTGGCAAAGGGGGGTGGCAGATGTGGAGCGGTTGGTGAGGTGGTTGAGTCTCGCTGCTGAGTTCAGGATAGACTGGAGTGGGGATAGCGTTTGTTTCGGTAGGCCAGTGAGAAGGGAGTTGCAGTAGTCCAGGCATGAGATGAGGGAGTGTACAAGTTGTTTAGTAGTGTCTGGGGTGAGGAATGTACGTATCTTGGAGATGCTGCGGAGGTGGAGCCTGCATGATCTTGATAGTGATTGGACATGAGGTTTGAAGGAAAGGTTTGAGTCCAGGGTGACACCCAGGACTTTGGCGTGTGGGATTGTTGGTGGCGTTGCTAGTAGTGATGGAGAGGATGGGGGGGGCGCAGGCTGGTGGGAAAACCAGGAGCTCAGTTTTGGACAGGTTTAACTTGAGGAAATGGAGCGACATCCAGTCTGATCAGTTTGCCAAGGGAGGAGGTGTAGATGGAGGAGGGGTCCAAGGACAGAGCCTTGGGGGACTCCAACAGAGAGGGGGAGGTGGCAGTGTTATAGGTGACGCTGAAGGAGGGTTGGGATAGGTAGGAAGAGAACCAGGAGAGAGCAGCGTCCCTGATGCCGAGGGAGTGCAGTTTTGTAAGGAGGAGGGGGTGGTCGACTGTGTCGAGGTCGCAGAGAGGTTGAGGAGCAAGAGGACTGAGTAATGGCCATTAGCTTTGGCGGTTAGCAGGTCATTAGTGATTTTAAGTAGGGCGGTTTCGGTGGAGTGTAGGGGACGGAAGCCTGACTGTAGTGGATCAAGGAGGTTGTTATCAGTGAGGTGGGTGCTTCTGTGATTGTAGGCCAAGCGCTCAAGGAGCTTGGAAGTGAATCGTAGCAGGGAGATGGGTCTAAGGTTGTTTGGGTCAGTGGGGTCAAGCAGGGTTTTTTGAGTATGGGGGTGATGTGTGCGTGCTTTATGGGGGAGGGGAATGTGCCAGTGGAGAGGGAGAGATTGAAGATGTGGGTGAGGGAGCGAAAGATGGAGGATGGGGGTGAATGGAGGAGCTGTGAGGGGATAGGGTCCAGGGGGCAAGTGGTGAGGCGGGCTTCAGTGAAGACCTTAGTGACCTCCTCAGTGGTAGCTAGATGTGAACAAGGCCTCAGGGAAGGGAATAGGATTTGCCCTGTTGAGCGATTTTAGAACTTTAAGCAGAACATTCAAATATGAATTTGGCTTAAATTGGTGAATTGCTAACTTGATGGTCCACTTATTTTCATATTTTTTATAAATAATTTTACAGGGTTTTTTACATCCAGTTAGTGTATGTCATTTCAGAGCTCATCTGTAGAGAACCTTTGCTTCTTGCTGGTCATTTTGTCTTGGATATCTTCCCTTTCTCGGAACTCCATGCAAAAATGATTTCAGACAAAAGTGGATCAGGGTGTTTTTTCTAAATATTTAGGGCCGTAGATGCAGTGTTACTTTAGGTTGCATGGCCAGTGACAGGTGCTGCACCATACTTGAAGTTGGCGCTCTTGCAGTCCTTTACTGGAGCTGTGATGGAAGCTTCATACTTACTGCTCCTGCACAAGTCCCTTCCCGTTGTGTCTTATTGCAAATGTGCGAGAAGACCTCAGTCCTCATTGTCTTCCTGCCATCCTCCATGATCTTCCAGACTTAGTCATGCGTTCCTTACTGCTCTTGGCCTCTTGCACACTGCAGCTTGAAAAAGCTCAGTACAGGGTTTTTTTTGTGTGTTTGCTTTTTAACTAAGGTAAAATGTAGCCCATTATTTACAATGTGCCTTTGTACACATGCGTGCAAACAAACACTGCATATTCCTCAGTAAAAGGAAAATCTGCATTTTTGGTCAGTAATTTACGCTACATCCGCGCAAATGCGTGCGAATATGCACATAGCATAAATCCTAATGAATTTTCTCAAGAATTTATTGTGCGTGCAAATACGTGCAAAACAAATGCCTGTAATTATGTTCAAAAAGCAGATGCTCAAAAAATCAGTACCATGTGCAAGAGACCTTAGAGTGACCTGTCACAGACATCATTAACCCTACCTGCTCCAACGTGGTTTGGGAGTACCATTTGTAGGCAAAAGCTCAATTGTTTACGTAGTATGGTGGATAATAAGTGTAAAGGCACTGGTCCGGAGGGCTTGCCAGACTTCGATCAGCAGCCCATTCGACCTGTGGGAAACACAGGAAGACGTTCCCTTTATCTTTTAAAACTGCAACTGTACTGAAACCACATGGTACTTTTCCATCATGCAGTTTCCCGCACCTGAAACCTGTGTTTTCAGTTCCGCATGTCTGCTAAAGAGCAGTGTGTTTTGCTTGCGGGTGGTTGCAGGTACAGGACTGCATTTAATTTAATGCATTTCAGTACCCAATTAAGTGTGAACCTCCCCTTAGGGACCTGTCACTGATGGCCTGGGCTTGGGGATGTTCCCCTGCCTGAATTGTAGCAATCTTCAGTCTTCTTTAAAGAATATGTAAACCCAGCAAGTGGATCAGGTCTACCTTGAAGAATAAAATGAATACATTTTTTGCGTGCGCTTCAGATACACATCTACTGTTGGGGAATTCATGTCATCTGTCTTGAAGTGAAAAAAGTTTGATGTCAAACAGGCAAGATTTGCACACAAGACGTGCAATTCATTGCAAGTGAAAAGGACAATACATACAGAACTCAATTATTTATCATTTGGCAGAACAAATAAAGCTCGATAGGTGTTTTTCTGTACTTGCAGGATATTAAAAGGGATAAAATATTTGAAATGGGCATTTATTACAGATATGTAGCTGTTTTTTTTTTTTGTTTTTTTTTTATAGTTTGCCTAGACATATACACTATATTGCCAAAAGTATTGGGACTCCTGCCTGTACACACACATGAACTTTAATGGTATCCCAGTCTTAGTCCGTAGGGCTCAATATTGAGTTGGTCCACCCTTTGCAACTATAACAGCTTCAGCTCTTCTGGGAAGTCTGTCCACAAGGGTTAGGAGTGTGTCTATGGGAATATTTAACCATTTTTACAGAAGTGCCTTTGTGAGATTAGGCACTGATGTTTGATGAGAAGGCCTGGCTCGCAGTCTCTGCTCTAATTCATCCCAAAGGTGTTCTGTCGGGTTGAGGTCAGGACTCTGTGCAGGCCAGTCAAGTTCCTTCACCCCAAACTCGCTCATCCATGTCTTTATGGACCCTGCTTTGTGCACTGGTGCGCAGTCATGTTGGAACAGGAAGGGGCCATCCCCAAACTGTTCCTACAAAGTGAAGAGCATGAACTTGTCCAAATTGTCTTGGTATACTGACATCTTAAGAGTTCTCTTCACTGGAACTAAGGGGCCAAGCCCAATCTCTGAAGAATAACCCTACACCCTAATCCCCCCCACCAAACTTTACACTGCACATTGCTGTCAGGCAAGTACCGTTCCTCTGGCAACTGCCAAACCCAGACACACTCCTCAGATTGACAAACAGAGAAGCACGATTCGTCACTCCAGAGAACACGTCTTCACTGTTCTAGAGTCCAGTGGCGGCGTGCTTTACACCACTGCATTCGACGCTTTGCGTTGCACTTGGTGATGTAGGGCAGCCTTTCTCAACTGGGGTGCCACGGCACCCCAGGGTGCCACCAGAGGTCTTCAAGGGTGCCGTGGGGAGAATGGCTGTCACTTGAGCCCGAGCTTCTGAGCCACACTATACCTCGGCACTGGGAGCAGTCAGACTGCTGAGCAAAGTGAAAGCAAAGGGAAGGGGGTGTCTTTTGTGCTCTCTGCTTCCCCCTAGAGTGCAGTACCCTGCTGTGTGATGGAAGCTAAGGTACTGTAACTTTTCATAATGCTGTATACATGTGTCTGTGTGTGTTTGTTTTTGTATGTGTGTGTATATGTATTTTACTTTTAATCTCGACCCTCTATTCCTGTCCTATCAGAACTGCTTTTTTTAGGACTTGTTTGTACTAGCAGCAAGGACTGCTGCTCCTCTGAAAAGCAATCCATGCTCAGATCTCTTTTCAGAGGCTTTTTGACAGGTGGCAAAGAGGCAATATGTTGCCTCCTCACCATCTGCTTTAACCCCAGCATCAATCACCACACCACAACTGTGTGCAATGCTCAGACAGTTGCGGGGTGGCTGTAGTTCAACTACATTCACTCGGAGGTATACTTCCAGCTGAGGCAACAGCATGTGTATACCCCCAGCTGCTGTTTCTGCAGTTCAAGGGGGAGCAGTTGGGGGTGGTTAAAGCAGCTTAGTTGCGTGGTTTTACCGCCCTCCAACCTCACAGGTGAACAGGCCCTTGGTTCACATCTGTGTGGCTGTGTGTGGGGCAGCCCATTCATTTCAATGGACTGCCTTACCCTCAGAAATGCAGGGAAAGTCGTCCCTGACCTTGGTTTTAAAATTGCACCAAAAAAAAACCCGTGTTTGCCAATGTTTGTGGGTACCCATAAAGAGCAGAGCATTTGCCTGCGTGTCAGGAATGAGCGAGATGTCGCATGCTTTCCGCGACACACAGTAACGTGAACCAAGCCTTAGACAAAGGTGCCTCCTGACTGAAAATACTTTTCAAGGGCACCCAGACCGGAAAAAGGTTGAGAAACACTGCTATAGAGGGATATGCTTTGCATTGCACTTGGTGATGTAAGGCTTGGATGCAGCTGCTTGGCCATGGAAACCCATTCCATGAAGCTCTCTACATGCTGTTGTGCTAATCTGAAGGCCACACGAAGTTTGGAGGTCTTTAGCTATTGACTCTACAGACAATTGGTGACTTCCGCGCACTGAGCGCTTCAGCATGCACTGACTTTACTCTGTCATTTTACGTGGCCTACCTCTTCGTGGCTGAGTTGTTGCTGTTCCTAGTTGCTTCCACTTTGTTATAATACCACTAACAATTGACTGTGGAATATTTAGTAGCAAGGAAATTTCACGTATGGACTTATTGCACAGGTGGCAACGCTTGAATTCACTGAGCAGCTGAGAGCGACCCATTCTTTCACAAATGTTTGTAGAAGCAGTCTGCATGCCTTGGTGCTTGAATTTATACACCTGTAACCATGGAGGTGATTGGAACACCTGAATCCAATGATTTGGAGGGGTGTCCCAATACTTTTGGCAATATAGTGTACTTTAATTCCACAAACATTTGAGGCTACTCATAGTGCTACTTCCAGAATGTTTTTTGGCTATCGAGCTCAAAATACATTCTGAAGAGAACACTGATAATGCAGTTTTCAATCAGATAATCCAACATGTTCATTTTTGATCAGTTCCAATAGGGATGCATCGAAATTTCGGCCACCCATATCGGCCGAAAATAGCCCTGTCGGCATTTTGTCAATAGTAAAAATATAGTTGATACAGGTGCCGATGTGTGTGTAAAAAAAAAAAAAAAAAAAAAAAAAAAATTGGAGCCACCCCACATACGCAGACATTTTGGTTTCGGTTTTTGGCCACATGCATTCTGAGTTTTCAGTATCAGTTTCGGCACCAGAATTTTCATTTCAGTGCACCATTAGTTTCCAACAATATTTTCAGCTGCATTGCATACTTTTCTTGCAAAATTAGTTAAGACCAAAGCATGATTAAACATAAATGCAATCAAGAAATGTTGACTCATTGCTAGATGTAATGCTCAGTAAAACATCCAAGTAAAAAACAAAACTAATTTTTGAAAACGTGAATGTTTTCTGGTATGGTAGATGTATAGAATCAATGAAATATTTTAGAGTAATCATTCTTTCCCCTTGCATTTGCCATCGTTTCCTCCAGCATTCGCACTTATGGTATTTCTCGTAAGTCCAAGTGTGAAATTGTTATCAACCCTTGAAAGATCATAGTGTGTGTCAGGCTTATCTTGGTGATTCAGAGGAATGGCAGATGGTGTGGAGCTGTCAGAGTGAAGCATGGAGAAATATATACATTTCAGCAACTTAACTGGAAGCCCAGTGCTTTTTATGGTTAATGGTGTCCGTTACACTTTAAAATGTAACAAGGAATGTGTATAGTTTATTTTTTGTCACTTCCCCAAGCATATTTTGTGTGGTTTTCTCCTTTTTAAAATAGATGTATTTCATTGTATACAAGTTGAGAACTTGTTTTCATGGCTGAAATAAATCCATACTGTGTATGTATACATATAAAAGTGAGAAAAATCGCTTTTGTTTAATTTGTAATTTTATGGCCAATCTGGTCAAATTTGATATTTTATAAAATTTACATAGAAAGGTAAAAGCCATGAGCAAACACAGTACCAATTATAAAATGCAAAACAGAAAATACAGAATTAGGTCTGGAGGGAGAAGAATAAAAAGGGGAACACAATAATATCCATAATAGACAAATAAACAATGTTTAACTTGTAATTTTAAATGCATGTAGCCATATTGGCACATTGTACCATCCTGCCTGGATGATATTTTACCTCAACAATTGTTATGTGGTAATAGCTGTTCCAAAGCCCTTCACCTCAAAATGTCAAATGGTAACAGACCTCCAGTGCAAACCAGGTCTGCTTTGCATCGTCTGTTTTCTGTTGTGCCGTTGTCCACAGTGCAGATAGTCATCTGTTTTGTAAAGAGCAGGAATGGCTGTAGGCCACAGAGTTGAATGGAAGACATATCCTCTGCTGTGAGCAGATGGACTGATCTTCCATTCTGTATGGGCAAGAGTCATAGCTGAATGTCATTAGAGGCTCTCTGGTACATTGTGAAGGACCGCATTATCAGATGCTGAGTCTAGTCTGTATCTGATGTCTGTCATGTATTCTTTGTTGATAGGGGGTTAGTAGGAGAACTTAGATGTGTTTTTCTACAAAACGAAAAATTTAATGGTAACTAATTAAACTTTATATGATTGAACGGTTAATGCTAATAAATCAAGCATCATGTACTCATCAAATTTGTTTTCTTTTTTTCAATGCAGTATCACAGGCAAGGCCTCCCCCCAATCAAAAGAAAGGTAAGATATGTTAAAAAAAAAAAATCTGTGTGTATGTATGTATGTATATATGTATGTATATATGTGTATGTATATGTGTATGTATGTATATATGTATATATATATGTGTGTGTGTGTGTGTGTGTGTGTGTATATATATATATATATATATATATATATATATATATATATATATATATATATATATATATATACTTTTTTTTTTTTTTTTTGAGACGCAAAAAATGCCCTTTGTGTTTTGAGTAATGGCACCTGCATGTCAGTGTAGGGGGAGGACAAAGCATGGCCAATGCAGAAAAATTATGTTGAATGTCTGTCTTGAGCTATAATTTTTGCATTTTTTCTTTCTTTTTGGTTTTAGAAAGGTGATAGATTTGGTAATACTGTAGGTTATATTTAGAATGTTAGTTTTTTAGAATTAAGTTATTTTCTTTAAATAGCTTAAATTAATTTTTTTTTTTGCCTTGCTCTATAAAACAGTTTAACATTTTTCTACTTTTTTTACTTTAATTCTAGGTTCACGTACCCCTATAATCATTATACCAGCTGCTACAACTTCCCTGATAACCATGTTGAATTCGAAAGATCTCCTTCAGGACCTTAAGTGAGTAGTTAATTCTTTCAGAGGTGTGGGCCTAAAACTTTTAATGGGAAAAATTAACTAACCATAACACCCTGTTTTTGTGTTAGTATGTTGGTAATGTACTGGGCAAGTCCTCCTACATAAACAATTTAATGACGTTAAATTTTCTAAAAGACCATGCATGACTAACTAGCTTGATGATATTTCTTACACTCCATTCTCAAGTTATGATAAGTCCTGTTTTTAGGATTTCCCACAGTGGGAAAAGCTCAGCACAAAACAATTACTAAAACCTCAATTAGCTTTTCTGCAAATGAATTGCTACTAAAAGAAATATAGGTTAAAGCAGATCTGAAGGTGTTTTTTTTTTTTTTTTAAACTAATGCCCATTGAAATTGTAAGTTAAAAATATACTTTTACAAAACTGCCTGCAGCTGGGAAACTCTGGAAAAATGACACAGTGGAGGACCTGGGATTCTCAGGCCCCTTTGCTTCAATTGTTCAGCTGCATAGCCCATAGGTCATAGGCTACCCCATTTCCCTCTTAGCATGTCATTATGTTCCAATATAGGCATAAGGAGCAAAGACCATCAGGCTAGTCAAGATGGCATGTGGGTAATGCAAAAGTTAATACAGCTTGGCAAATATGCATGCGGTTTTTTTTTTGCTTTCTTTATTAAGAACTTTCTAATTTTGTTTCCAAAAGCATACATTGGTCTGCATGCATGATTTTCAACTTAGAGTGTTTTTATTTAAAAATATTTACTTCAGTTCTGTTTGTTGAAATTGTATTTTATTTTGTCATTTCAGTAGTTCCTAATTTTAATATCGTGAGTGTTTATTTTGGAGATGATCCAAACACAAATATTACCTCTTGTGATAATTGAGAACTGAGTATCACTAATAAGTTATGTTTTGACTGTTTCAACGGCCGAGCTGTGATGACTTAATGCCCATGGCTCAGCTCTCTGAATGAACGGCATGCCGTCCATTGAGAGCGCATTGTGCATTTACCGGCTGCTACACATTGGAATATCTTCTTTATGGTGCACAGTTAGGAAACATTTACTGTAGCTTCAGGTAAGCCTTCGTTATAAGCTTCCCTGTAGGTACAAGAGACGAAGCGGAGTTTACTACCACTTTTAAATTCTGAAGGTTGTAAAGGCTGTCCCTTTTGCACTTTCTTTTGTTTCTCTCTATGGAGATTGGAAGCATCCTGATAAGTTTTTTCTCTTCTCAAGCACTTACTAGCCTTAGTATCCATTTGCTGAAGATTGTGTGAAAGTGGTACTTTCCACTGTGGATCTGGTAGTGTCCTGCCTTTAAAGGCATTTACTATTCCAGTAGAAGATGCATCTTCCTTTCGAATAGCAGTTTGAAGCCCTTTTTAGAGCTCTGCTCTTGTTGGTGTGTCCTTTGCTTCACCCGATCCAGCTGTAACTTTTCATTGTCAAACAATGTCTGACTGGTCAAAATTCCTTAAATAGGATCTATCCACTGCTGTGGATAGTCTCTTGCTTATTGAATATGTGGAGTAGATTTCGTATGTGTGTCAGTACACGATTAGGGCAAATTGTTTACAACCAGGAAACCTTGTTTAAAAAGCCTTTCAAAAGACGATACCTTTTTTGGACTGACTTTTAATAATATAAGGGATGCTACTGGTGGCAAAAGCCCCCTAAGATCACTCTGTTAGTGGTGTACTGAAATGAAAATTCTGGTGCCGAAACCGAAAATTCAGGATCCACTTGGTTGAAAACTGAAATAAACAGTTTTTAAAATTAATGTTTTTCAAACACAACTTTTTTTTTGAAAAAGATACTTTATAAAAAAAACAAACAAAATATATTTCCAAATTTTTTTTTTTTGTAAAATATGAAAGATGATGTTACACCGAGTAAATAGATACCCAACATGTCATACTTTAAAATTGCGCACGCTCGTGGAATGGAGCCAAACTAAATCTCCATGGGTGACGCGTTAAAAATTTCCATGTTACCAGTTTAAATTACAGAGGTGGTCTAGTGCTAAAGTTATTGCTCTTGCTCTGACGTTCATGGCGATACCTCACTTGTGGTTGGAACAGTTTACATATGTGGGCATGGCCTACCTACGTACAGTTGTGTCCAAAATTATTCAACCCCCACTGAAATTGAGTGTTTTGGCCAGTTTGACATTGCTTTTGATCATTCAGTCATCTTGCTTACATTTACATTAAAGAGGCACTTGTAGGTCAGACAAATATAACATAACAGTTATAATGAAATAACCACAAATGTCTTTTCTGTGCTCACAGCATTATCAGTTTTATTCAACCCCCAAGTGACATTCAATCTTAGTACTTAGTACAGCATCCTTTTACAGTTATAACAGCTTTTAAACGTGAAGCATAGCTTGACACAAGTGTCTTGCAGCGATCTACGGGTATCTTCGCCCATTCTTCATGGGCAAAGGCCTCCAGTTCAGTCACATTCTTAGGCTTGCGCACTGCAACTGCTTTCTTTAAGTCCCACCAGAGGTTCTCAATCGGATTTAAGTCTGGTGACTGCGATGGCCACTCCAAAATGTTCCAGCCTTTCCTCTGCAACCATGCTCTAGTGGACTTGGAGGTATGCTTGGGATCATTGTCCTGTTGAAAGGTCCAACGTCTCCCAAGCCTCAGGTGTGTGACGGACTGCATCACGTTTCCATCCAATATCTCCTGGTACTGAAGAGAATTCATGGTACCTTGCACACGCTGAAGCTTCCCTGTACCTGCAGAAGCAAAACAGCCCCAAAGCATGATTGACCCTCCACCATGCTTCACAGTAGGCAAGGTGTTCTTTTCATCATAGGCCTTGTTCTTCCTCCTCCAAACATAGCGTTGATCCATGGGCCCAAACAGTTCTAATTTTGTTTCATCAGTCCACAGAACACTATCCCACAACTTTTGTGGTTTGTCCACATGGCTTTTGGCATACTGCAGTCGACTCTTCTTATTCTTTGGAGACAGCAAGGGGGTACGCCTGGGAGTTCTGGCACGGAGGCCTTCATTACGCAGTGTGCGTCTTATTGTCTGGGCTGAAACTTCTGTACCCACATCTGACAAATCTTTTCTCAGTTCCTCAGCAGTCACACGGGGACTTCTCTCCACTCTACGCTTCAGGTAGCGCACAGCAGTCGAAGTCAGCATCTTCTTTCTGCCACGACCAGGTAGCGTTTCAACAGTGCCCTTTGCCTTGAATTTGCGAATGATGCTTCCTAAGGTGTCTCTTGGTATGTTTAACATCTTTGCAATCTTCTTATAGCCATTGCCCTTCCTGTGAAGAGAAATCACCTCTTCTCTTGTCTTCCTGGACCATTCTCTTGCCTTCACCATGTTTGTAACCACACCAGTAAATGTCTAGAAGGAGCTGAGTATCACAGTCATTTTAAAGCTGCCTAATTGGTGCTTATTATGCTTGATTGCTGCTCGGTGACATCCACAGGTGTTTTCAATACCTGATGGAAAGCACCTGTATGAACCTCTGTTCTTCAGAGTGGTAGTCTTTAAGGGGTTGAATAATTGTGGCAATGAAGAAACCACATAAGAACCATTTACTACTGTATTACATAAACAATTGATGTCATTTTAGTTGCATTTGGGTAGTTACAACGTCCTTGTAGGATTTGATTCTGAATACAATTCCAAATGTACACTATAGTCCCTAAACCCCTTTACAGCATTGGGGGTTGAATAATTTTGGACACAACTGTATGTGTTCACCACTACGCGCGAGCACCGGGGGGGGGGGGGATGGGGGCGTTTTAGACATTTTTTTTTTTTTAAATGTATTTTTTTTAACCTTTTTTTAATTTTTTTTTTTTTCCTTTCACAAGGAATGCACACATCCCTTGTGATAATTAAACAAATAATGTGGTTCGTGAACTCCTCATTGTGAAACCTAACCTTAAAAAGCAAACAATAATACAATCATCACAAAAATCAAATATAACAGTCCAATCCAACATATAAAAAGGCTTAATGTTGTGCTATCTTCCAAAAACGTGCCTGGATTGTTGACCCACTCACCTTGAAGTTAGACCTACAAATTATAATAGGTCAAATGTACTTTTAAAAGGACGGAGGGGAGGGGAGGGGAGAATGGACACATGTCCACTCTCCTTCCCTTCTTGCTATAACCTGCAAACCGGCATGTATGACGTCACTTCCGGGTCACCCTGTCACTTTCCCTGGCTAGAATAACCAGGGAAGTATGTATTGTAATTCGATCTACATGCGTTCAATACATTCACTGGAGCCCAGAGGAGACATGCAGGGTCTTTTAGACCCTGCATGTCTCATTAAAGAGAACTTGTCACCTAAATATCACATAGGGGACTTTGTGTCCCCTATGTGATGGGAAGAAAAAGTTAAGCAAAACATTTTTTTTTACTTATTGCAAAAATATAAAGTTACATCCAAACACATAACATTCTTCCCAAAAAAAAAAAAAAATTGTGCCCACCACCACCAATTAAGCATGTACAAATATAAACACGCATCGGAGGCACCTACGCATGAAACCGCCAATTTGTGATACACATGTTACATATCACCATGCACGCTGGAGTGAGAGCAATAATTCTAGCTCAAGACCTCCTCCAAAACACTAAACTCACGACCTGTAGGGGCTTTTGAAGCGTTGCCTATGGAAAATCTAGAGTACTGAAGTTTGCCATTTCAATGGGGCACACAAATTTAAAGTTTGACATGCTGGGTATCTGTTTACTCTGTGCAATCTTGCGTTTTTTTTTATTTTACCAAAAATTTGGGTAATTTATTGCGTTTGCCCTAAAATTCGTGTGTTTTTTTTTTTTAAACTGAATTTTGTGTTTCTTAGACCTTTGTGGTAATATCGTGTGACATAAAAAATTGGAACTACCACTATTTTATCTTCTAGGGTAGGGGTGTCCAAACTATGGCCCTCCAGGTGTTGAGGAACTGCAAGTCCTATGAGGCTTTGCAAGACTGACATCCACAGGCAAGACACCCAGAGGCAGTGGCATGATGGGACTTGTAGTACTTCAACAGCTGGAAGGCCATAGTTTGGATACCCCTGCTCTAGGGTGTCTGCTTTCAGAAAATATATGTATGGGGGTTTTGTATAATCAGGCATAAAATGCTTTTTTTAAACATGCCCAAAAACGTCTCTGGCAGCGAAATTGTTAAAAGAATCTCCACACTCTCCATGGTTTGTAGTGTAATGCAACAAAAAATGAAATTGAAGCACCGCACCACTAAGAGGTCCAAATACAACTTTATTTTGATAATTCGGGAACAATCCAAAATGTTTCCAACATGTTTTGAAGGTCAAAGAGTATCCCCTTCATCAAGACTAGAAAGAACATAAGATATATCAATCTAATATCAATACATTATCCCCTCCACTGGGTCATATTAAAAATCAAATGGTCAATAGTATTGTCAAATACACAAAATTGTCAGAACAA
Organism: Staurois parvus; assembly: GCF_062004578.1. NCBI lineage: Eukaryota > Metazoa > Chordata > Amphibia > Anura > Ranidae > Staurois > Staurois parvus. The sequence goes on along the minus strand of NW_028318006.1, from coordinate 1,264,703 downwards.
TATGAGAACATGAATACTAAACTATGCTTTTTCATAAAAATAATTCAAATGATACATTCTGGGTAATACTGTAAATTGACCTAATAAGAATAAATGTCTAAAATTATGAGTAAAAAATATGTTTAAACTGATGTGTATATATAACTTGAACCATACATTATACAATCTGATTGTACAGTTGCAAAATTATTATTTTTAATTCAGTTTATACTTGATGGGACACTGTGTAAAAGCTACAGAAAGACAGAATGCAATGATATGTAGGGATTTGCAAATTTCATAAGCCCGTATTTTATTCACAATAGAAACTAGAAAACCTATCAAATGTTTAAACTGAGAAAATGTACCATTTTAAGAAAAAAAATAACTTCGTTTTAAAATTGATGGCAGCAACACATCTCAAAGTTGGGATAGGGTAACAAAAAACTGGCAAATAATAACAAGGAAGAGCTGGAAGAACATTTTACAACTAATTGGATTAATTGGTAACAGATCAGTAGCCCGATTGGGTATATAAAGAGCATCTTGGAGAGACAGAAATACATTGTCTAACAATTTCAGGATAATGTTCATAATGTAAAATTGCAAGGAATTTAAATCTATCATCTACAGTACATAATATCACAAGATTCCAAATATCCAGAAAAATCATTGTGCACAAGTTACAATACCCACGGTACTTATCGGATGACGTCATTACGCACGGTGGAACCCCGGAGTGCGGTATCCATTATAGCTAGCCGATGCTAAACACTGGCATATGTGATACATATTGTGTCTTTATGAATGATGTTGCAGTATGTGCACCATAAGAACGTTAGGGGATTACTTTTCTTGTGAGAGAAAATAGATTTTTTTTTTTAAGGTTTTCTTTTTTGTCATCACTTAGAGAGGTGTAAAGGGGGTGGAATGAACCAAAGAGTGAGTAGTCCATTTAAAGGGAATTTGCATTATTATTGACCTTACCTTAGTTGTGAGTCAGACAAAGCCAGTGACAGCACAGCTGGTGGTAGTGGAGCACTGGAGGTGTATAGAGTGAAGGAATGAGCACACTGAGCAAGAAACCATGAATGAACTAAAGCAATTTTTATATTGTAAAGTTCCGAGCAAACTGTTGGCGCTACATAAATCCTGTATAATAATTTTTATGGATATGTATTAGTGTTAAATAGTAAGGAGGAAGCACAAAGGACTTTTAAACTGGCAATATTTATTGCCTGTAAAATACTGCATACAAAACCGGCATGATTATCACAGCATGGGCTCAGGAATACTTCCAAAAATAACTGTCTGTGTATACAGTTCTCTGTGGCATACAAAAATGCAAGGTAAAGCTCTAAATTGCAAAGAAGCCATGTGTGAACATGATCCAGAAACATCATTGTCTTCTCTTGGTCAAAGCTCATTTAAAATGGTCTTTTGCCAAGTTGAAAACTGTACTGTGCTCAGACAAATCAAGATTTTTCATTCTTTTTGGCAACCATGGGCGCCACGTCCTCTGGACTAAGGAAAGGCCACATCTCTGGTATGGGGGTGCATTAGTGCATATGGAATGGGCAGCTTGCACATCTGAAAAGGCACCATCACTGCTGAAAGATATATCCAGGTACTCGATGATGATAAAAAAAAAGTGTAGGCGCAATCCTAATTTTGATAAAACTATTTTTTTTTTTTTAGTGAACAGGTATAGTTTAGTATTTGTGTTCTCATATTTTTCTTGAAGTTTTTGTGTATTCATTTTTACATTTCCAATGCTATTGACTATTTGATTTTAAAATAAAATGTGACTCAGTGGAGGGGATATTGTATTGATATCAGATTAATATGAATATCTTACTGTTTGTTCTTTCTAACCCTGATGAAGGGGGCATTCCTGGGCCCTCGAAACACATACTTTTTGGATTGTACCCCTGACTTTTATCGGAATAAAGTTGTATCTGGACCTCTTTGTGGTGTGATGCTTCGCTTTCAGTTTCTGGATCAGGGTGTTATTGCCCCAGTTCCTGCGGCAGAACAGTTTCAGGGATGTTACTCTAACCAGTTCACCAGTTCAAAGCTGTTAATACCTTTATTTGAGTCAAAACCTTCTGGATGAACTCCACTAGATCTGGTATCGGCTCCCTTCACCAGTAGACGATCTTCTGTGGACATCAAGAATACTTTGTGTTCCCATCTTTCCAGCTTTCTGCTTTTGTGTGAGACCAAAGCCTGAAGATATATCTTCTTCTTTGAGGCAGTTAAATTTCCCATTTTTAACGTAAAAAATACATAAATAAAAACTTTTTTTATTAGCCTTATTACGCTAGTGGCTAATATGTCCTGCCCTGTGTATATGTACCCTGAACAACTGTTCAAGAGCGAATACTGCTGTGCAAGATGTAAGATGTAAGCAAGTTGTTTGGAAGCTCAGATTCTGGATCTAATGAATCGGGCAACAATGCAAAGCATCAGCAACTTGGAAAGAAGCGTGGACCCTACCCATCATGTGCTGGCAGGGCAAGTATAGAGGTGGGTGGTTATATGGGGGGGGGAAGAGGCGCCAGAAGTGGGAAGCTAGGTTACAGTTAGAAGAAAGAAGAGAGGGAAAATTTACCATCTGGCTTCAGGGTCGCTTGATTTATCTACACATGGGTGTTGAAACCCATGTTCTGTGAGACAGGGGCATCTGAATCCATCATTTCCATGATACTGAAAGTTAGGAAGTCTATTTCCCATAGGGTCATCATCAAACATGCAAGGCATACTTCAGTGGTAGGGAGATTCAGGTCTTCTAACCTAGGAGTTTCTCCGTGGGATGATTACCTGTAGCTGAGTCTGGATTAGTATTTGGCTATTAGCAGTATTGGGTCAGATTTCTTTCCTTTCTATTGTGTTCCAGAGACAATTTGCCTCTCGCTCTTGTTTTAGACCTTTGTTCAGAGGGTCTCCTACCTAGCTTCAATCCAACCCCCTTCCCAGCTGTTACCCTGTGACACCATGGGTCTTGAATCTGGTTCTCTTTGTGCTTCAGAAACCATACTTTAAACCAGTTAAACAGTCCTCACTGTATTCTTACCTACAAGGTGATTCCACTTATGGTGATCTTTGCAATGTGAGTGTCTGAACTTCGTATCTTTATCCTGCATTAAACTTTTTGGTTTTGCATAGGGACAAGATGGTGTTGAGGCTCCGGACCCTCTTCTTGCCTGTTAGTTCCTTCTTTAATTTCAGCCAGGATAGGATTCTTCTGTATCTCTGTCTGGCTCCTGTTCCCCTAAACAAAATTTCTCTCAATTGTCTGGTTGTGGTTTGGGATGTGATCTCTCAGCCACTGCTTTAAAAAAAAAAAAAAAGACGACTGATTCCCATTTTCTAATTCCAATGGACCCTTGGAAGCGTGTTCCAGCTTCTTGTTCCACCATTTTTAGGTGGTTCAAACAGACCATTATCCAAACTTATGGTCTCAAGTATCTGTTTCCACCCTTTCCTATCAAGACATACTCTACTATATCTCTGAGTGTTTCTTGGCATCTAGCATCTGTTTCCAGATTAAGAAGGCTGGTAGCTGGTGTTTTGTTAACTATATGTTTCAGTCTATTCAAGTGTACTGGTGCCAGCCTTTGGGTGTAAGGTCCTTCAGGTGGCCTCACGTGGTATAGGAGCTGTGCACAGTTTAACGTTCTCTGTATTGGGCCTATTAGTGTGTGTTTGCTTTGTTGCCCACCACTCCAGTTTGACTACTTTTGGACATCCTGAAAGGTTAAAGACGTAGCGTGGGTGAGAGAGAAAATAGCATTTATGTACTTACTCTGAAAGTTATTATTTGGAGTCCACGCATCTCTGTCTATAACCATGCTGTCTGTACTGCTTTGCTATAAAACTGAGGCACTCTAGTAGCAGGAGGGGTTACTCTTTACTAGCTTACAGTTTTTCATTTATTGATATCTATTCCTCCTTTAGTCGGTAGTGCAGTGAAGGAAATAAGTATTTGATCCCCTGCTGATTTTGAATGTTTGCCCACTCACAAAGAAATGATCAGTCTAAAAATCGAATGGTAGGTGTATTGTAACACTGAGAGACAGAATAGCAACAAAAAATTCAAAAGAAATGCATGTCTAACAAATTATGCACTGATTTGCATGTTCATGAGGAAAATAAGTATTTGAGCCCCTATCATTCAACAGGATTTCTGGCTACCAGGTATCTTTCATACAGGTAACAAGCTGAGATTAGAAGCAGTCTCTTAAAAGGAGTGCTGCTAATCTCATTTTGTTACCTGTGTAAAAGACACATGTCCACAGGAGCAATAAAACAATCAGATTCCAAACTCTCCACCATGGCAAAGACCAAAGAGCTGTCCAAGGATGTCAGGGAAAAGATTGTAGACCTACACAAGGCTGGACTAGGCTACAAAACGATCGCCAAGCAGCTTGGTGAGAAGGTGACCACAGTTGGTGCAATCATTTGCAAATGGAAGAAACACAAAACAACTGTCAGTCTCCCTAGGTCTGGTGCACCATGCAAGATCTCACCTTGTGGAGTGTCAATGATCATGAGAACAGTGAGGAATCATCCCAGAACTACACGTGAGGATCTTGTCAATGATCTCCAGACAGCTGGGACCACAGTCACCAAGAAAACAATTGGAAACACGGATCGAAATCCGGCAGAGCCCGCAAGGTCCCTCTGCTCAAGAAAACACATGTCCAGACCCGTCTGCATCATTCAGATGTTCAGCGGCAAACTTCAGAGGAGGACTGGTTGAAAGTGTTCTGGTCAGATAAGGCCAAAATCAAGCTTTTTGGCATCAACTCAACTCGCCGTGTTTGGAGGAGGAGGAATGCTGCCTATGATCCCAAGAACACCATCCTAACTGTCCAACATGGTGGTAGAAACATTCTGCTTTGAGGAGGGTATTCTGCTAAGGGGACAGGACAACTGCACTGCATCAAAGGGACGATGGACAGGGCAATGTGTCGTCAAATCTTGGATGAGAACCTTCTTCCCTCAGCCAGGGCATTGAAAATGGGTCGTGGATGGGTGTTCCAGCATGACAATGACCCAAAACACACAGCCAAGGCAACAAAGGAGTTGCTCAAGAAGAAGCACATTAAGGTCCTGGAGTGGCCTAGCCAGTCTCCAGACCTTAATTCGATTGAAAATCTGTGGAGGGAGCTGAAAGTTCGAGTTGCCAAACCTCAGCCACCAAACCCTAATGACTTGTAGAGGATCTGCCAACAGGAGTGGGCCAAAATCCCAGAGATGTGTGCAATCTCCTGAGATGTGTGCAAACCTAGTGGCCAACTACAGGAAATGTCTGACCTCTGTGTTTGCCAACAAGGGATTTGCCACCAAGTACTGAGCCATGTTTTGTGAAGAGGATCAAATACTTATTTCCCTCATGAACATGAAAATCAGTGCATAATTTGTTACACATGCATTTCTTTTGAATTTTTTGTTGCTATTCTGTCTCTGTGTTACAATACACCTACCATTCGATTTTTAGACTGATCATTTCTTTGTGAGTGGGCAAACATTCAAAATCAGCAGGGGATCAAATACTTATTTCTTTCACTCTATACATCTGCTGTCCCTGTTGATTTCTTCATGCCTCATCATGCAATGAAAAGATTAATCTTTTTATACTTTCTTCATTTTAACTCTTGATATTGTGTATTTTATTTATTTTCTTTGAAAGATTTGTTTCCTCGGAAGAAAAAAAGAAGCAAGGTTGTCAGAGGGAAAATGAGGTCTTGATCCAACGACGAAAGGATCAAATGCAGCCTGGTGGTACAAGTATAAGCGTTACTGTTCCTTATAGAGTCATAGATCAGCCCCTGAAGCTTTTGCCTCAAGACTGGTATGTTCATTTGTTATTATTTGTGTTATTTTTCATTACAAAATCATAGATTAGCCCTTGATGCTTCTGCTGCTGGAGGGGATATGCACTACACTCATCTGTTTCTTGCTACAGTTGTACATCATTCAGCTTGTGTTTTAGGTAAATCTGTGATGAAGCTGGACAATACAAACTGAGCATACAATGAAAAAGCACACCATCATAAGTTAGTCAATGAAAACTACATGTAAAAAGGACCAGAAGATTCAGAGCTGTAGCCATTGAAATTGTATGAAAACCTTAGATGACTTGTCTGTTGTTGGTAGTTTATTTCACACATGGTTTGCTAGACTACAGATTAGTACGTAAACCCAGTCTGGCTTCATCTATTGATCTTGTGGCATTTGATTATTAATGTGTAAGTTTACCTTTATGGACTATTTGTAAGACCCCACCCCCTGGTCTCACTGTGCTGGAGTCCTGCAATCCTCCACTATGAGACACCAATATTCTGCATCACCAGTCTGGGGATTTGAAATCCCTGTGGCTTAATCTCTTCTCCGTATTGCTTAGCCGTTACGGACTAGAGGGATTCTAATTGGTTAGCACCATCAAATGGATGCTGCTGACTGTTCAGAATCCGTCTAGCCGGTCCTATCAGCTCTGCATGGAATAGAGACAAAGCTGCAAGGATTTAACCTCTTCCCATCCTCCCATTGCCTATAGACAGCGGACAGGAAGCTTTGCCGATGCGGGCTAACGTACCTGTACATCAGCTCGCATCAACAGCTCACAGAGCGCACACCTGGTTGCCTGGCGATGCGTATGTCATCCAGACACAGTGGATTACATTACTGCTCTGTCTGGGCAATCACATGGTGTTTTTACCATGTGACTGCTGTGATCACAGCGCTCACATTGTACGCATTGAAAGTAAAGCTCTCATTGTGAGAGCAGAGAGGAGCGATGCATCATCTTGTCGGCAGCAGCCTGTCGGGCTGCATGTACAGTGGGTATAAAAAGTCTACACACCCCTGTTAAAATGTCAGGTTTCTGTGATGTAAAAAAAGAGACAAATAATTTCAGAACTTTTTCCACCTTTAATGTGACCTATAAACTGTACAACTCAGTTGAACAACAAACTGAAATCTTTTAGGTGGAGGGAAGTAAAAATGAAAACTAAAATAATATGGTTGCATAAGTGTGCACACCCTTAAATTAATACTTTGTTGAAGCACCTTTTAATTTTATTCCAGCACTCAGTCTTTTTGGGTATGAGTTTATCAGCATTTGACATCCTGACTTAGCAATATTAGCCCACTCTTTCTTGCAAAAACACTCCAAATCTGTCAGATTGTGAAGGCATCTCCTGTGCATAGCCCTCTACAGATCACCACACAGATTTTCGATCAGATTCAGGTCTGCGCTCTGGCTGGGCCATTCCAAAACTTTAATCTTTTTCTGGTGAAGCCATTCCATTGTTGCTTTGGGTCGTTGTCATACTGAAAGATGAAGTTCCTCTTAATTTTTAGCTTTCTAGCAGAAGTCTGAAGGTTTTGTGTCAATATTGACTGGTAATTGGAACTGTTCATAATTCTCTCTGCCTTGACTAAGGTCTCAGTTCTAGCTGAAGAAAAACAGCCCCAAAGCATGATGCTGCCAGCATCATGCTTCACTTTGTGTATGGTGTTCTTTTGGTGATGTGCAGTGTTGTTTTTGCGGCAAACATATCTTTTGGAATTATGGCCAAAAAAGTTCAACCCTGGTTTCATCAGACCATAACACATTTTTCCACATGCTTTTGGGAGACTTCAGATGTGTTTTTGCAAAATTTAGCCAGGCTTGGATGTTTCTCTTCAGTCTTGCCACTCTACCGCATAACCCAGACATACAGTCAGGTCCATAAATATTGGGACATCAACACAATTCTAACATTTTTGGCTCTATACACCACCACAATAGATTTGAAATGAAATGAACAAGATGTGCTTTAACTGCAGACTGCCAGCTTTAATTTGAGGGTATTTATATCCAAATCAGGTGAACAATGTAGGAATTACAACAGTTTGCAAATATGCCTCCCACTTGTTAAGGGACCAAAAATAATGGGACAATGGCTTCGAAGCTGTTCCATGGCCAGGTGTGTGTTATTCCCTCATTATCCCAATTACAATGAGCAGGTAAAAGGTCCAGAGTTCATTTCAAGTGTGCTATTTGCATTTGAAATCTGTTGCTGTCAATTCATGAGAATTGACAGCAACAGATTCCAAATGCAAATAGCATCATGAGATCATGAGATCCAAAGAGCTGTCACTATCAGTGAAGCAAGCCATCATTATGCTGAAAAAACAAAACCCATCAGAGAGATAGCAAAAACATTAGGCATGGCCAAAACATCTGTTTGGAACATTCTTAAAAAGAAGGAACGCATCGGTGAGCTCAGCAACACCAAAAGACCCGGACGACCAATGAAAACAACTGTGGCGGATGACCGAAGAATTCTTTCCCTGGTGAAGAAAACACCCTTCACAACAGTTGGCCAGATCAAGAACACTCTCCAGGAGGTAGGTGTATGTGTGTCAGTCAACAATCAAGAGAAGACTTCACCAGAGTGAATACAGAGGGTTCACCACAAGATGGAAACCATTGGTGAGCCTCAAAAACAGGAAGGCCAGATTAGAGTTTGCCAAACGACATCTAAAAAAGCCTTCACAGTTCTGGAACAACATCCTATGGACATATGAGACCAAGATCAACTTGTACCAGAGTGATGGGAAGAGAAGAGTATGTAGAAGGAAAGGAACTGCTCATTATCCTAAGCATACCACTTCATCGGTGAAGCATGGTGGTAGTGTCATGGCGTGGGCAAGTATGGCTGCCAATGGAACTGGTTCTCTTGTATTTATTGATGACGTGACTGCTGACAAAAGCAGCAGGATGAATTCTGAAGTGTTTCGGGCAATATTATCTGCTCATATTCAGCCAAATGCTTCAGAACTCATTGGACGCCGCTTCACAGTGCAGATGGACAATGACCCAAAGCATACTGCAAAAGCAACCAAAGAGTTTTTTAAGGGAAAGAAGTGGAATGTTATGCAATGGCCAAGTCAATCACCTGACCTGAATCCGATTGAGCATGCATTTCACTTGCTGAAGACAAAACTGAAGGGAAAATGCCCCAAGAACAAGCAGGAACTGAAGACAGTTGCAGTAGAGGCTTGGCAGAGCATCACCAGGGATGAAACCCAACGTCTGGTGATGTCTATGCATTCCAGACTTCAGGCTGTAATTGACTGCAAAGGATTTGCAACCAAGTATTAAAAAGGGAAATTTTGATTTATGATTATTATTCTGTCCCATTACTTTTGGTCCCTTAACAAGTGGGAGGCACATATGCAAACTGTTGTAATTCCTACACCGTTCACCTGATTTGGATGTAAATACCCTCAAATTAAAGCTGACAGTCTGCAGTTAAAGCACATCTTGTTCTTTTCATTTCAAATCCATTGTGGTGGTGTGTAGAGCCAAAAATGTTAGAATTGTGTCGATGTCCCAATATTTATGGACCTGACTGTATGAAGAATACGGGAGATTGTCACATGTACCACACAGCCAGTACATGCCAGATATCCTGCAGCTCCTTTAATGTTGCTGTAGGCGTCTTGGCAGCCTCTCAAACCAGTTTTCTTCTCGTCTTTTCATCAATTTTGGAGGGACTTCCAGTTCTTAGTAATGTCACTGTTGCGCCATATTTTCTCCACTTGATGGTGACTGTCTTCACTGTGTTCCATGGTATATCTAATGCCTTGGAAATTCTTTTGTACTCTTCTCCTGACTGATACCTCTTAACAATGAGATCTCTCTGATGCTTTTGAGCTCTCTGCAGACCATGACTTTTGCTGTAGGATGCGACTAAGAAAATGTCAGGGAAGGCACTTTAAATGATGGCAGGTGTGTACCGACTCCTATTTAACATGATTTTGAATGTGATTGCTTAATTCTGGGTACAGTGCTGCATGTCTGAGCAATTGCCACTCAAAGTGTGACAGCGTTGAAAGCTGAAAATGGATCTGGACTGGAAGGGGGTGAAAGTGTCCAGACTTTTTTTTGGTTTAATAACCTGCTTATGTTTTTCATAATGTGCTCAGTGTGAATTGCCCAGGTTAATTAGACAGTCCTACTTTAAATATTACAGCATTGTTTTCTATAGTACTGCTATTTGATGCTTTAATTTATTGCTACTAAAGATTTAAAGTTTAATTTCTCCTTTTTCCTGCCCTCTTGAACTACTTCTTTTCTCATTCACTTCATACCTTAAATTCAATTTCTGGTCTGTTCTATTATGTGACTTCTCTTTGTCTGGTGGTAGGTGGCCCTTACTGCTGCGCAAAACACTCAGCAGGTGACAGGGCACCATTGTGGGCAGCAAAATTGTGAGTGTAAGGGCACACCCGTAAGGGTGGGTCTATGACAGCGTTGGGCTCACAGGAAGTGAGTTGAACCCAGAAGAGGGGTGGGGCTGTGGGAGGCAGCGCAAGAGAGAGGCGAGTATAGCAGATACCATGTTAATATGAAAACATTTAGAATGTCCATAGAAATATTGAAGGTAATAAGATAAGTTCCTGGTATTTCTTGCTTTTTTTTTTTTTTTGCTTTCCATGTTATAAAATTTATGTTATTAGTCTTGCCAGTAATATGAAGTATTTTTATTTATTTATTTAAAGGGACCGTGTGGTTGCTGTGTTTGTTCAGGGCCCTGCATGGCAGTTCAAAGGGTGGCCATGGTTATTGCCTGATGGATCTCCAGTTGATATCTTTGCAAAAAGTAAGCCTTTACTTATTTAACTGTTTAAATAATTGTGTTTGGGGGGAGCAACATTTCTGAAAGTTTACTTTTCACCTCTGAAATATACAGGTAGGCAGGAATTTTTTGCATGATCATATCTGTTAAATATACTGTATGACTTTTCATATCGTAATCATTCCCAGATACATTATATATTTCTGATCTAAACTCCTAAATTGTAAAATAATAAAAAATAAGTTGTAACTAGTAATTGGTTACCTCCAATTTTTTTTTATAGTTAAAGCCTTCCACCTTAAGTATGATGAAGTTCGACTGGACCCCAATGTGCAGAAATGGGACGTTACACTGTTGGAATTAAGTTACCACAAAAGACATCTGGACAGACCCGTCTTCTTGAAATTTTGGGAAACCTTGGACAGGTACTGACTTATTAACATATTTTTCTAGATGCTGTTATCAAAAGGTACGGTAGACACAAATGAGTGGTTCAGTAAATACTAGGAGCTATTTTTAAAGTTTTGTGGATAACTAGTTATACAGTAAATTGTGTAGTTTTCTGAAAATTGAATTTGCTATAAAGACAGGTTTCAGTTTTACAAATCTTAAGTTGTGTTACAATTTTTCCTAAATTAATTACTGCACAAATGTAGAATATTGTCAGGTGTGCAGTTGTAGTACTCACTAATACAGCATATTTTTTTGCCAATGTACTATTTTTATATTACTATTTTATTATGACATTGTCATATTGGACTGCGCCATTTCCCTTTTGGTGATGCGTAAGTCACTAGTTTAGACAGATCTTTCCTTTATGCATCTCTGCAGCTAGTACGGAGATACTGTGTTGATGACCTGAGGGGAACTGTGATGTCTCTATCACAGTCATATAAGATTGCTGCGACCTAGCCATATTCTACTAGGCTCAGGCAACATCCCAGAGAGCAGATCACATGCTTCTTCATACCCCAACATGCTGGATACGCTTGCTGGCTGTTGAGAAGCAAGAAGTTGTGCTACAGTACAGATGAGAAATACTGATATTTCATTGGGGCAAGGTGACAGTGACTCTTTAAACCACAAGTTTAATTTTTAAGCTATATAAACTATATATCTTAATCATACTTGACAGGAAGTCATAGACCATGAGTTATATGCCGCTACCTTCAGGTGGACATGGGCGAAAGTTTTTTTGTTTTTGTTTTTTCCCCCTCAATTTTATTTAATTTGTTTTATTTTTTCAGATTATTTTTTTTTTATTGCTATCACAGGGGATCAACAACATCCCTTGTAATAGCATGAGCCATGACAGGTCCTCTTTATGGTTGTCAAATAGTGAAACATCCCGCAAACCCAGATACACAATGTGGAAAAGGCAGGAGAATAACTTGCATCTGTTATGTATGAAACAAAAAAAACATATAAACACCTCAAAGGCAGGCAGATTTATGGGCTACCCTGAACCTTTAGGGCCAAGGTGTGATAATTGCAGTTCCTCCTGAGGAAAAGTACAAAAGGTTTTACTCAAACCTATTCACAGTTCTAAAAGCAAGTAAAGGCATTTGCCTTATTTTGGACTTGAAATATGTAAACTGATATATGTATATCCCAAAATTCCCCATGGAGTTTTCAAAATCTGTTGTTGCTTCTCTCTTATTAGAGGAATTTCTGGCATCATTGGACATCTAAAATACCTATCTTCACATTCCCATATTTTCCCGCATTCAAACTTCTAATTTTCAGTTTGTTGCCCTGTAATTCAGGCTCTCCTCTGCACCAAGAGTCTTCACAAACGTGCTTACTCCACTCCTGACCCTACCTAGAGCATCCATATGTTTCACGAAGTCTACCCTCCAGCTTTCCTATCATCTGGTGTATTTGGGGCTGATCTTGCTGTTCTAGTTGTTACACACTCTCAGGTCAATCAGGCATCCCTCGACTCTCTGCAGGAGGATTCCCGGCCTCTTGGTGGTCTCCTTCAGGGCCTTCCCTCTGCTCGGTTCAACTCAAGGCCTTTGCAGGTCGACATTCTCACAATGTGTGACAAGCAGATCCTTTCTTTGGATTGCCCACTACCTGTATCCAGCTAGGCAGAAATCTCCCTGGCATAGTGGCTTTCAATATAAATCTGAGAAACCATTCCTTCCCTCTCCCTACAATGTAGTAACAACACATGAAAGCTTGACTGTACAGGGAATCTTGTCCCCATAGGACTTGATGTTCCCCTTCAACATTCTGGAGCTGAGAGCCATAAGACTTCTACACTGGACAATTCTCTTACATGATCACCCAGGCAGGATGCAGTCAGACACTGTGGCCTGCAGTCAGACACTGTGGCCTGCATACAGCAAATCAAGTAGCCCTCACAAAAGCTAGTCTAATTCTCTCTATCCGCATCCTGGGAGTAGAAAATTGACAAGCACCTTCCTGAGTTGCCAGTCCCTGAACTCTTCCTAAGGTATATTTAATTTTTGAGTGGTTCCTTCACCCCTTGGTCTTCCTGATGTTATTTTAGAACTGGTGGACACCAGATGTAGACATAATGTCCTCCATATCCAACAAAAAACTAGACAAGTTTGTTGCCAGGTTCAGGGTTACCTTGACCTTTGCAGCGGATGTCCCGGAGATTCCTCAGTCCGCATTCAGACTGGTGTATGCATTCCTTCCAGCAACACTTCCCCCTTGTCTGCTTTACGAAATAGAGGGAGAATGGACTCTTCATCACTCCAAATTGGTCCAGGACAATAGACTCCTGGCAAACCAGCTTTTGCCTCTTTCAGACAGGTCAGATTTCCTGCCACTCCACCCTGCTTCTCAGTCACTAAGTTAGGGGCATTGCCGACTCATTCCTACCTTGCTCAAAGTTAGAAAATCTGCCTCTCATAAAATCTACCTCTCATAGAATCCACCAATGCACAGAATCCTTGATACAGTTCATCCAGAAAGTATTCACAGCACTTAACTTTTGCCACATTTTGTTATATTACAGCCTTATTCCAAAATGGATTAAATTCATTGTTTTCTCCTCCACATTCTGCAAATATTACCCCATAATGACAATGTGAAAGAAATTTGTTTTGAAATGTTTGCAATTTATTAAAAATAGAAAACGAAAAAGTATTCACAGCATTTCCCATGACACTCAAAATTGAGCTCTGGGGCACCCTGTTCCCACTGATCATCCTTGAGATGTTTCCACAATTTGATCGGAGTCCACTTGTGGGAAATTGTTGATTGGACATGATTAGGAAAGGCATAAACCTGTCTGTATAAGGTCGCACAGTTAACAGTGCATCTTTCAACAGGATAACGAGCCTAAGTATACAGCCCACATAACAAAGGAGTGGCTACAGGCCACATAAAATGTGGCAAAAGTTGAGCGCTGTGAATACTTTCTGGATGCACTGTATGTGTACATATTTTATTATGATTTGCTGATTCAGTTAAAAGGGTATCCAAATATACCCTAATAGATGCACATGGTTTTATTTTGAAAGTTATATTTCTATAATGAGCAATTCTGACACAGAACATAAACTAAACTTTTTGTTTGTGTTTTTAGGTACATGGTGAAGCACAAATCACACCTACGGTTCTGAAATATATATTTCTGCATTTGAAGAGCAAATTATGGATTTATGAAATGCCCTAAGGGTGGAACTGTTAAGAAATTAAAAAATTGCCTTGAACAACCAACCATCTTGGCTCCAAGGACTAACTGCCATAACTTGCATTCACAACAGATAGTGTGATATTTTTTAATTACAGTTTGCATAATGTCTGCAATTCAAATTGTATATTTTGATAGTCACAAATACTTTGTTTTAAACAGCATTTTGTTTAGATTTTGTTTGTAGAAGGCACGGCTCTCTGCTACTGGTGCATTCTGTAACGAACTGCCCTTCCTACTCTGAAATCTGTTTTCCATTAAATGTGTAAAACTGCAGTTTAGCATATAAATTGCCGAACTGGGTTAAGAAGTGAATCGTGTACAGTGGTGAAAACAGGGATTCAAATATATATATTTTCTGTTTATGTACAAAAAGGAAATATAAATATCACCTTTTTTTTCAACAGTTAAGTTTGCTCTCTCTATTACCACAGATATCTAAGGTCAGTTGAGGTCAAAATATGTAAAAAAAAAAAAAAAAAAAATAAGCTCTGTACAATGGTCTGTATGATTTTAGGATGTATTTAGTAGAATTTAAATGCTAAATACATAGCTGAACAACATATAGGAAAAGTTTTGCTTTCAGGTCTGCTTTCGAAAGCAGTGGATATAAGCTTCTTTCAGCAAATGGAAAAGCAAAGAGGGCGCAAACAAAGTGCAGTAGTATGAAACTCCCTCATGAGAATACCATTCCACTTTTTTTTTTTTTTTTTTTTTTTTTTTTTTTAAGACCTAAGCTAGTGCCTGACTGTAAACTGTCAGCTCTTGAAAAATGGCTGTGGACAGAAGGAAAGCCATGTCAGTGACGTTGCATGCTACAGGAGAAGTCATGGTGACGTTTTTCACGGGCAGTGCCCCTTTTATCAAGCAAGACTATAATTTTTCAACACTTTAATTAAAAGTTTCATACGACTGCACTTATTTTGCACTTTGTTTTCTTTCTTGTCAGCTTGAGATTACACCGATCTCCAGAGGCGCTGCATCAGGAGCAGTGTGTTTAAAGCAAATTAAACATAAAAACAAATATTTATTATATTGCAGCTTACTAATTCTTAGATGTGATGGCTGCATTCGCTTTCTCTTTTAGGCTTTCTTCTATTTCCATCTGGTAATATCTCCAGTAAGTCTGCTGTTTTTCACAAAAACAAGCTCTCTTGCAGATGTATCAGTTACAGGGATGAGACAAACCATTTAACTCTGGCAGGGGTGCTTACAATGATCCACTTTTATTTATGTAAATCCTTTATCCCACAGGAAAAACAGTGTTGCTGTACCTGCTTCATAAAGTATTAGCTGGAGTTTGGCTTCAGTTTTCAGTGTATCTAAATCTGCTGCCACCTCTAACACCCCCCCTTCCCCATAGACTGACAATGCTGCTGTACAAAGGTGCCCCCTGTGCTCATTCATCCAGAGTGGAGACACTCTAATACCGGAAGGGTGTTACTTGCTAAATCACCAGGTGAAAGCAGAGAGAAAAAAAGCCTGAAAAAAAGAACTAATACAGCCACTACATCTACTGTAATGATTGGTAAGCTGCAATAGATTACATTTTTGTTTTTTTGGGGGGTTTAATACCGCTTTAACCCTTTATGATCTTGTACCAAGTATCTCAGCTGGTGAAAGACTTTCAGGATTATCATCTGTGTTCTAGTTTAGTACTTGTGTGTGCTAAGTGGATACATGTTTTTTTTTTTTTTTTTATACACACTTTTTTAGTTTGTTTAAATTATAAACTTCTATAATTGCTTTATTGCTTCAGATCAGAATGCGGATAAAGCTGCCCATAGATGGATTGCAATTTGTCCAGTTCAGCTGGGGCTGGCCAAATTTTGATTCATCTGTGGCCGTTCCTGCTTGACAGAAGCCTATCTTATGATGGGTCATGCTTTCAAAAAGCAGTGGCACAGTGGGGAGGATTCCTCCATCCACCTCACATGTATGGAGGGAGGGAATCTGTTCAGGTTTTTTTTTTTTTTCTTTTTCAATCCCTGGCTGATCAAAAAAATAAGTAATCTATTGCCAGCTTAGCACGTCCATAGCCTGCAGTTCTTTAGATTGTGATCGACCTGCCCTCTGTCTCTTCTTTAAGTTGGCTATAGATGGTTTGAATCTTGGCCAGTTCCTGCTGAACCAGTTAAGATTTAAACCATCTATGGGCAGGCTGATTGTACCCAATTCGATTGTTGTGTGACTTCGGTACAACCAGCTTGTTGGTTTTTTCTTTCACTTAGTTTTATTGAAAAAGCAAAATAAACATACAACCAGTATATGTTGATTTTTTTTTTTTGTACAAAATACTGCTGATGTAGATGACCATTGTAAAAAGTAACATAAGTGCCAAAACATAACATGCTCTACTCGCTGGTGGAGCTAGCAGGGACTTTTGAAGCAAGCGACATTAAATAAATAAGCCATCAGGTAATGACAGTATGTTAGATTTTTCATACGATCTTTGCCAACGGCTATAGCTGCTAGCAATAACCACTATGTTCTCCAGGTAGGGATGGCTAGTCTCCCCCCATCCCCCCCTCCCCTTAAGCCAGAGAACACAATAGCACAGTCATTGTTGGGGGAATCGAATAGTCTATGGCTTTAGACTATCGGTGAACATAAGCGCACACACTGGGGATGGCCACACTGAGCACTCCACCTTGTGTAATTCCCTCATAAATATCTTATGCAGTTCCATGGCTTACACGTATTTATAGTGCAAGTTTGAGTTCAACTATTAACCAACATGCAAATCTCAACATTAATATTGTACAGCTTTTTCAATGTGTTTTAGATATACCATAAATGTAAAAGAGAAGCCCTGATGTTAAAAAAAAAAAAAAAAAAAATAACCACATCTGTGTGTCTTGATGTTTTGCTTCTGTATATAGCTCTTAAATATGTATTAAATGTTCACAGGGACAGTCATATTTGTTCAGTAAGGCAGGCCATGGATTGCAGGAAAGGAAATTGCACGTTTCCCCCGATCAACACAATCAGTATAATATGGAAATGCCATCTTAACACCCAAAAATTATCCATTTCACCAAAAAGACATTTCTTTGTCATACAGAACACAGGATCTTTAATGAGTCGTTATCGTCTGTTATATGCTACAGCTACCTTCAGGTGATTGGGCACTGCCAAAAAAAAGGCTACAGAAATATGCTCTTCTATAACCCCTTCCCATTCCCAGCTAGCCTGTTTTTTTGCCAGTGTCTTTCTTTAACCAGTTTCTGCCCAACCACAGTACATTTACTGCGGGCAGGCGCTATGGGTAGGCTGGATCACATACATGTATATTATCCAGCCTGGGGTGCAGAGTGCACCGCTACCATGACTGCTGTGTTCACCGGACACATCGGATTGCAGCTTCCAGTACCTGGCTGCTTTGAGCAGCCCGGGGATCACATGACTGATATGTGATCACAATGTCATTAAAATGTCATTTATAACAGTTGTGCTTTCTATACAGTGATACTGTGATTGGCCCACAGCTATCACATGGTACCTGGGCCAGTCACAGCCCCTTTTGTCATGTGATTAGCTGTAGCCAATCACAGATCACTAGTAATCACAGCATTTATGAATGTAACCCCCATTCATGACCATTCAAAACATTACTGTTACAATGATCATCAAGCGCAACCTGTGTTAAAATCCCTGATCACACCCCACCCCTTTAGTATTACAGTGTTACTGTGGTGACACTAAATGACTGATGAAAGTATGCAGAAAAAAAAAATGAAATAAGTGAAATTTTTCCCCCAAACATACTCTCTCCAGTCAGTGTTCCTGATCACTGCCATACCAGTTGTATGATGCTGTATTGTATGTGGAAAAAACATTTTATTTAATTAATTTTCCAAAAAATGACAACTTCAAAAAACCTGCCATACCTCTTACTAAATACCTCAGATTGTCTGCTTTCCTAAAAGGGGTAATTTAGGGGGTATTTCCTGGTATGTCCTGCCATTTTAAGGGCATCAAAAAAATGAGATCTGCTGTCAGTACATCAGAATTGATCAATTTCTAACTATATGCCATAGTTAGTTGGTTTGCCTGAAAGGAATAGCATCTACAAATATACACTTTGTTTTCTATTTTTTTTTGGGGGGGGGGGGTTTAAGACATGTAGCAGAGTACATTTTGGCCTACATTCATGAAGAAATTTGATTTTTTTTAATTTGATATGATTTCTAACAGTAGAAAATATTGGGATTTTTTTTCATAAATTTTAGTTTTTTCTTTTTCCTTTGTAATAAAAAAAAACCCCCAAAAGCCCAGTGGTGATCAAATACCACTGGAAAAAAGCTCCATTTGTGGGAAAAAAAATTATATAAATTTAATTTGGGTACAGTGTTATATGACTGAGCAATTGCCAGTTAAAGTAGAGCAGTGCAGTACACCATTGGGGGTACATTTTTGGCCAGCACTTCAGAGGAAAAGGATTTGGGGGTATTTATTTCAGATGACTGCACAACAGTGTGACCAGGGAGTGGGGAAAGCAAATAGAATTCTAGGATGCATTACTAAAGGGGTCACTAGCAGGAGGTCCTCATTTAGAATACTGTGTCCAGTTCTGGAGATCTCCCAAAAATATATTGATAAGATAGAACAAGTCCAGAGACTGGTAACATAAATTATGAAAGGTCTGGGGGATGAAACCTATCGAGAGCAACTTCAGGAACGTAACATGTACAGTCTTGTGAAAAGAAGGGAAAGGGGAGACATGATTGAAACCTTTAAACACATCAAGGGGGTAAATAAGGATCAGGAGGTCAGTATTTTCAACATAAAACCAAAATCAAGAACACAGGGACATGACCTTAAACTACCTGGAGAAAAGTTCAAAACTAATCTCAGAAAGTGAAAATGGACCACTCGGTCTTTTTCTGCCATCACTTTTTTAGGTTTCTAGTGCAGAATAGAAAACAAATGCACTGGTCATGAAGGGGGTAAAACCTTCCCACGCTCAAGTGGTTAATGAATCTCTTCTCTATTCTGTGAGATATTTACCTCTTCCTATGGAGATTTTCTCTGTTTTTTTTCAAGTTTCCAGGCTACTCTATAGCCACAGTAAATTCTGGATCAGTTGACTCCTCAGCTGGACCTTGGGAGCATTATACTGGATGGAAGAAACTGGGCAACTTGTAATGTTGCTGAAATGCATTGGATCCTGCTATAGGCTCTTCCCTTGGCACGTGGTGCAACCCATTGCTTTAAAGGGCTGTAGTTTCCACCGCAGAGCCCTGTCCTTGAATATCCATGATTGGCTATGCCCATTGTGGAGGGTGAAACTAGCATGGTCCGATTCCCTTTTAATCCTGCCTGAATGCAAGCTTCAGCGATGAGTACAGAGTGAAATTACTCATGCCCAGATTGTCAGAAACCTTGAGAAGACTTGTGTGGTGTGTGATTACGAGCTGCTGCCCCTCCCGTGGGTATGACTTGGAGCCAGGAGTGCCATGTTTTAAGTTAAATCTTGTGTAATTTACATGCAATGGCATGCATTCGGTCAATGCTACTACACAAACTGCCTCCTACAATGCCCTTGTGAGCTTGCACGACTCTGACGCTCACGCACCTGCACCACCTCATTCTCTGATTGCTGCAGCTTCGCGTCCTGCCTCTGCTCTTTCTGGTTGCACCTTCCGGTCAGCAATAGTTGTGTGCCCTCCTCATTCCACAGGGCAGTCTCACTGTGATACATGGGTCCACAGCAGCCTACAGTGCTTAGCGTCAAGGTCTTCTCCTCCCTCTCCACAGCAGTGAACATCGTGAGTCCCCCTCTGAGGACATTTCACAAAGCGCAGCAGATCGTTAGTGTGTGGGAGAATGGTCATATGGACTCGCTAGTTCAGATTCAACTCTAAACTGCTACAGGGTAGTAGTTTACCCACTCAGTGCCCTACTGCACTTTATTTTGATGCGTTTCCTCAATCTGACTCCCTGCTTTCCTGGTCGTTCTGGGCCATCTGTCACAAAAGCTGCCTCTTTATCCAGTCAGGAATTTTCTGCCACAATGTCAGATTTCATGAGCAGAAACTCGGTATATATAGTCCATTGATATCAATGTTCACAACTTGGCCCCCTCAACCTTCTCCTGAGTCAGTCTTGAACTTTGCTTTTGAGCCATACATCTTATCTGAGGAGTTGGTAGTTGAGGAAGAAGCCTTCTGAAGATTTGGATCAGGATGACATGCTTATGGCACAGATTTCATCCAAGCTTAGAAATACCATAGCTGCCCTTTATTGATGCAGTATACTCCTGTTTAGTGTTAGAGTAGCTTGCATCTGCTCACGCCAAGGTCTCCAGAATGGAAGACCCTTAAGTTGCCATAACTATTTGGGACTTTCCTGGTCCACTTGCTGAATGAGCCTGTCCTCTATGGGGACTTGCCTTTTCAGTAGATTTTACTCCTCCAAAATGATTGGTTCAGCAATATTCTATTGAAGAATCTTTCCTGTCACAGTGAGCAGTTTCTGTAGTAGATCTTGACATTTGTAATCTCAAGACCTTTGCAGCCCCTGTGGAGGATAATACCTTGTTTATTTTCCCCTTAGGTGCCAGTGTGTAGTGGGCAAAGCACACCCTTCTTTCTGCACCATGCCGTGCTGGAAGACTAACAGCTCACCCCTGATGTTGCCACTTGGCAAAGAGATGGAGCCTGTTTAGCTGACCCTCCCCGTGTGGGTCGGTGGCCATCATTGATTGTGATTGAAAATGGATGTACATCCAGAGAAATTTATTTTTAATGAAAAAAAAAAATCTGTCTTTTGTGTTTATTTACTATTGACTTTTTTTTTTTTAAGTAAATGAGTACTGCATACCTATGGGGGTTGCAGACAGTATCTCAGGTCAGAATATGGAATGGGAGCTTCCATATTCTGCTAAGTCTTCCTCTGCACAACCACTAGGCCAGGGTTGTGATGAAGAGGCCCTTGTCCTGATCCACATATGGATAAGGTGCTTTGCCGGGAGGGGCCCCCCTGCAAAGTACAATCTCCCCCATGACGGCAGGGATAAATCATGGTTAAGAACATTGGTAGGTTGATGTAAGAATAGTTATAAACGGAATCAGTTTTTTTTTTGTTTGTTTGTTTTACTGTAAAAACTTGACTGAATGGATGATGCTTGTATGAAAGAGAACTTCAATGCACTAGCACATTGAAGCTAGACTCCAGCTCATACTGCAGTTACAGCAACCATTTTTCTTTTGGGATAAAGGTTTTTTACATGATTAAATAAAAACTGATCATTGTAAGCACCTGCCAGTGATTAAATGGTTTGTCTCAGAACTAAATGCTGCATTTGCAGGATACCTTACTGGCTTGATCACCAGGTGAAAATAAAGAGCCTGTCCCTTCCTGCTGCTTGGAAAAATCCAGCAGCTACTTGCCCACTAGGATTGCTTTTAGATGAAAGATGACCGCCAGCTGAGAAAAAGGATACCAGGATGACGCCTGTAGCTTCAGGCATCATCCCGGTATAACCACTCAAAATCCAGCAACATACCAGTACATTGCTAGTCCAGGTTGGGCATAAACAGTTAGGTCCATAAATATTGGGACATCGACACAATTCTAACATTTTTGGCTCTACACACCACCACAATGGATTTGAAATGAAAAGAACAAGATGTGCTTTAACTGCAGACTGTCCGCTTTAATTTGAGGGTATTTACATCCAAATCAGGTGAACGGTGTAGGAATTACAACAGTTTGCTTATGTGCCTCCGACTTGTTAAGGGACCAAAAGTAATGGGACAGAATAATAACCATAAATCAAACTTTCACTTTTTAATATTTGGTTACAAATCCTTTGCAGTCAATTACAGCCTGAAGTCTGGAACGCATAGACATCACCAGACGCTGGGTTTCATCCCTGGTGATGCTCTGCCAGGCCTCTACTGCAATTTTCTTCAGTTCCTGCTTGTTCTTTGGGCATTTTCCCTTCAGTTTTGTCTTCAGCAAGTGAAATGCATGCTCAATCGGATTCAGGTCAGGTGATTGACTTGGCCATTGCATAACATTCCACTTCTTTCCCTTAAAAAACTCTGGTTGCTTTTGCAGTATGCTTTGGGTCATTGTCCATCTGCACTGTGAAGCGGCGTCCAATGAGTTCTGAAGCATTTGGCTGAATATGAGCAGATAATATTGCCCGAAACACTTCAGAATTCATCCGGCTGCTTTTGTCAGCAGTCGCGTCATCAATAAATACAAGAGAACCAGTTCCATTGGCAGCCCTACATGACCACGCCATGACACTACCACCCCCATGCTTCACTGATGAGGTGGTATGCTTAGGATCATGAGCAGTTCCTTTCCTTCTCCATACTCTTCTCTTCCTATCACTCTGGTACAAGTTGATCTTGGTCTCATATGTCCATAAGATGTTCCAGAACTATGAAGGCTTTTTTAGATGTCTTTTGGCAAACTCTAATCTGGCCTTCCTGTTTTTGAGGCTCACCAATGGTTTCCATCTTGTGGTGAACCCTCTGTATTCACTCTGGTGAAGTCTTCTCTTGATTGTTGACTTTGACACACAAACACCTACCTCCTGGAGAGTGTTCTTGATCTGGCCAACTGTTGTGAAGGGTGTTTTCTTCACCAGGGAAAGAATTATTTGGTCATCTCCCACGGTTGTTTTCCGTGGTCTTTCTGGTCTTTTGGTGTTGCTGAGCTCACCGGTGCGTTCCTTCTTTTTAAGAATGTTCCAAACAGTTGTTTTGGCCACGCCTAATGTTTTTGCTATCTCTCTGATGGGTTTGTTTTGTTTTTTCAGCCTAATGATGGTTTGCTTCACTGATAGTGACAGCTCTTTGGATCTCATCTTGAAAGTTGACAGCAACAGATTCCAAATGCAAATAGCACACTTGAAATGAACTCCGGACCTTTTATCTGCTCATTGTAGTTGGGATAATAAGGGAATAACACACACTTGGCCGTGGAACAGCTGAGAAGCCAATTGTCCCATTACTTTTGGTCCCTTAACAAGTGGGAGGCACATATGCAAACTGTTGTAATTCTTACAGCGTTCACCTGATTTGGATGTAAATACCCTCAAATTAAAGCTGACAGTCTGCAGTTAAAGCACGTCTTGTTTGTTTCATTTTTAAATCCATTGTGGTGGTGTATAGAGCCAAAAATGTTAGAATTGTGTCGATGTCCCAATATTTATGGACCTGACTGTATGTAACAGCAGAAAACATGGCCATATGATCAGTCGGGTCTGTGGATCAATATTACCACAATTCATTCATTTTTGTAGTGCCCATGTTGAGGGTTACGCTGAAAAAAGTTTAAATTCAGAAGCCGTGATAGGTTTCTATTCAAATTCTCTGGCAAGAGCTGAATTTGGGTGGGTGGCAATGTATTGTGCGTGTAAATTGCTTTGGCCCACAATCCGTTCATACAAATCTTCCATGAAAAACAGCAAAGGGGCTAAACACTAGTGCTGGCAGTGAACGGGGCTAACACTGTTTTTGTGGACACTATACTAGAGACACTAGTATAGTTCTGTTTGCGATCAATATATCAATCCGTACGAATACTATACTAGTAATGGCGGTGATCAGCGACCTATAGCGTGAATGTGATAGTGTGTGGCAATCTAACGCTAGCTGACCCTGACACTATCTGATGTCGCTAGTGGCAGTAATACAGTGATCAGTGAAAAGTTCTATATACTGACACTAATAATGGCACTGGCTGGGTGATCAAAGGGTTAATAGGGGCAATCAAAGAGTTGCTAATCCAATGTGTGTGTGTAAAATGTAGTGCTTTTACTCATGCTGTGTTCCTTCTCTCCCTGGACAGTGTGGGGAAAAAGATTAATTCATAAAAGCTTTGTTGTCATTGTGATCACCGGGTCCCGATTACCGGGATTCTCATTGGTGGGGGTTTTGCTCGGGCATACAGCGCTCCCTTGTGTCACACCAGCGACGTATGGGTACATGGTAGGTGGTCCTAAAGTGGTTAAATTATAAACACATACTCGCCTGCTCAGAGCAGGCCTAAAATCTCTGGGGTTCCCTGTCGGCAATCTTTGCTTTTGCTCTTTTGTGTCTGCCCCTATAACAATCACTATAGGAGTAGGTGACCAGTTTGATTCTGAGATGGACTGTGTGTTCCTATTGAAACACAGTGTGGCTTGACCTCATCCCCCTACTCTCTGATCACAGGATTTCACTGACCGCAACAGGAGCCAATGGCTTCCACTGCTCATAAAAGAGGAGACTGGTTGCAAGAGACAGCACTGGATCGATACGGGCCTCAGGTATGGAGGGCACAGCAAGAGGCAAAATGTTTTGTTTTTTTTTACCTTAAAGAATAAGTTCACCTTTGGGGAACATGTTACATGTTCAGCCCATTTTTAGGGTGGAACATGTAACCTTATCCCACTGCAGCTCTCAGCCTTGATCTCCCTCCTTCCTGTGACAGCGGGTCTGGGTTCTTCTCCCTGCACCCAAAGTCACAATTTAAAAGAAAAAAAAAATTTCTGTGAATGGGAGAACTACAACTACCATCAGCCTTTGTCACTGCCAGCTTGTAGTTCTCAATGAACTACCAGGGCACTGATGAGCACTCCAGATAATTCATTGATGCTTCCTGTCATTGTGTAACTGCCTGCCCGTACAAGGTATGACCAGATGGATACAATAAAAATCTGCTGAAGTATTCGTCTTCCCTGTTCCCGGTGGTCAATATACGCCGGAAGGTACAAACTCTGCAGCTCTTTGTGAGATTTAGTAAAGCTTTTGTCACATTGAGAATCTGCCCAAACGAGTATCTGGGCTTCATTCGAGACATGGCTCTGTCCAGATCTTTCTGTCCCTTCTCTCTCATGTCCAGAGCATGGAGACTTCAGGGGGTAAGACTACTCTTCTTAGGACTAAAAGGCTTGTGTCTCCCATAGTAGCACTTCTACTCCAAAGGGTAGGAAAGGTTCCTTATGCACTTTCCGACTTCCAGTTACAAATCCAATGCAGGAATCTAGTTTGGCAAGAGGATATGGCTGTCCAAAACCAGCTAAGGTTGGATCCAAGTTTTCCTTCTAGCAATGGGGTGTCTCCACTTCTCCGAGTGGGAGGGGGGGGAGAAACGACCTCTGGTGGTCTACTGCTTGCAGAAACTCTCAGGTGCCTGGGTCGAGAGTGTCATTTCTGAGGGATACTAACTGGAGTTTTGTATTCTGCCTCCGTCCTGTTTTCAAATTTACTTCCTTCTCTGTCAGTGTAAACAGATCATCTTGTCATTACCCCTGTTCCAGCAGAAGAACACTTAAAAGGCTTCTATACTTGAACCTCTTTACATTACTAAAACCTAATGGAGGCATCTGAGCCCAATTTCGATCTATTTCTCTTCAACTTTTTCTTGTGGGTTCAAAAGTTTAACATGGCAATGGACAGATCAGTCATTGCCTCCCTTTTTCTGGCTGCAGTAGACATTTGGGATGCTTACTTGCACATTCCCATCTTTCCTCTTTAAGGGCCAGTTCACGCTGTAGAAATGCAGTCTAGATTCATTATGGATGCGTTTCTGCATGCACTTTTGTGATGCAATTTTGGTGTGTTCCAGTTCAGTTTTTCCCATCTCTTTCTTCAATTTAAATGGGAAGTGCATTTTACTGTGTTCCAGTATAGTTCTGTGTTGGAGAAATGCAGCCTGTTCTTTTTTTTTTTCTGCATCTGGAACTGCAAGCACTGATGTGAACTATGACATTGACAACCATATAACCTACTTTCTGTGCTTTTTGGATGCAGAAAAAAAGCACTCTGGAAGCGTGTAGTGTGGACTGACCCTTATGCTATTTGTGTTGCAGTGGCAAATCGGCATTACCAAGCTATCTCCATTTGGACTCCACAACACCTGGGTTAACATTCATTCAAAAAAAAAAAAATAAAAATCAATAAATACACAACGTGATGAGCTGTGTTTGTCACATTGACATTTTGTCATCCTGCCCAATAGTGAATGAGTTCTGCTCTGCACAAGCCATTTATGTTGTGGGTTACCTGTATCTCCTATTAAAGGATCAATTATCCTTATCAGCTAATAACCAACAGACATTGCAGGCTCTGCAGGGCTTCTGTAGGATCATCGGTCTGAGGAATTCATTGTTGGACCCATCTGACAGATGAGTACCTTGTCCTGACAATAGACACAGCCCTGTCTTTTTGCCTATTTACGAACTTCTGTTACAGGTATCCTCTGCTAGTATGAAGAGTTTCCCCACTTTTCCCACCTGCTTCTGCCATTTAGAGACTTCATGCCACTATTCACCTACGATGCAATATGTTTTGTGAATGGGCAGTGGAGTGCCTGTCCGCTATCAGCTCCTCAATTCGCAGACTGCAATGCATTGAAGGAGAATAGTAGTGTGAGGTCTCTAAAAGTCGTAGAGGGTAGAAGAGGGAGCAGCACAACTCTTTTCACTAGCAGTGGCTGCTGTTGAACTATTTGGCACCAGAAGACAGCTGCTTCATACAATGCCCAGGAGCATTTCAGGGAGGATTTTTGCAAGAAGCAACAGTCTGCAAGAGGTGTGATATACACCATTGAATGTAAATAATCTGATTAGTGTGGTATCCTCAAAAATAACAAAACAGAACTGCTGGTAACATTTTTTACAGTCTTCCAGCAATGCTACCACCAAAGTGCACAAAGGCAAATCATGATGAACCAGCAAAACTGACATGCATAAACGGTGTGGTTATAGGTGCTGGAAATACTGTTACTGGCAAGTAAAGCCAGCCATAGATGGTTGGAATCGCATCCGGTTCAGCACGGACCAGCTGAGATTCGATGCAGGCAGGCTGATTGTATCCAAGTATGTCAGATTTCTGGCATGCGATTATTGCTAGTGCCTGTAGCTGCAAGCTGTGTTTTTCCCGCAGGAATAGCTCCCCCTGCCAGGGAGAACACAATAGCTTCATGGGAAGGATTCTCCCATGAACACTGACCATGTTGATGGGGGAATTGAGCAATTTTCCTTCCTGCAACTTGTGTCTATGGCCTACTTAACGAACTGTGGTTTTCCCTAATCATCTTACAGACCAGCTACCTCCAAGGATAAACAAGAAATATCATACCTTAGGGAAAAAAAAAAACCTGTAAAACCTTCAATCGAATATTGGCTTGATAATTCCACTTGTAATGCTTCACATAAGCATAGTATTTTTTTTTTTTTTTTGAGAGGCTATATTGTAGTTTTGCAAAGCTCTTCCCAAAAGGCTCCAGCGTGTACTGGCCACAAAGTAACTACAGATCTTGTGGAATGTGCCTTTAGCTTTGCTGTATCTGAAGAACTGTGCAATTATAATATGTGGAAAGTATTGCTTTTCTATTTCATCTGACTATGGATCTTTGAACGCTTTAGGCCGCTTATTTGGTTCAACCAAATAAAACTGGAATATGAATATACCTTCTGAACTCTACTTGGTGAGTTTCAAATATTGCAAGAGACACTCTTTTCAATCTAAAAAAAAAAACCTGAACTTCTTACCATTTAATGTACCTGGGTACTGCAGAAAGTTGGAACAATCACTGGAATGTCAGATACCTGATTGTCCTCACCTGGGAGACTGATCTGATATTGTGTCTGTAGCCCAGGACAAATCAGGCTCAGGTTGATTTCTGTACATTGGCCTTCCATTCAAGTCTTTAAAATTATTTGGAGCGCTAGGTAAAGATCCCACATTTTTTCTTCCCTGTCGTGCAAGAAGATAAAGTTGTCTAAATAAAGGACAAGTGATGTTTTCTACATGCATAAAAAGCCCAACGCTTCTGCCAAAATCTTTGTAAAAAAAAAAAAAACCCCAATGGAGCTGCAAAGAGAAGGACCCTCAATTGTCTCTGTTGTAGACCGTTTATATTTGAAGTGCAAACCTTAGGAAACATTAATGAGACGAACTGGAACATGCAGGTAGGCATCAAGCAAGTCCAAAGAGAGGGGCATGGGTGATTCTACTGGTGGGGGACATTCAAAGCACTGCCAGCGTTGACCCTAACACTTCACAGGGGGGAAGACAAGGTCCAGCTTAGCAGAAAGGGAAACCCTCAGGTATGAAGGCATAACAGCTCAGAGACTGGGACTTGACAACACTGAAGGGCTAATGATCTCACTAACCAGACCCAGGGAAACAATACAAATGTTACCATGTGTACTTCTGGATGGTTGGAAACACTCTGAGGGGACAGCAGGGCCTTTTAACCTCGTTCTGATTTGTGATTCTTGTTGAAGGCAAAGCAATCTTCTCTCAGGTGGCTGTCCTGGATAATGGTAAGACTAAACTTTAGATTTAAAGTGAAACTTTATGCTAGGAAAAACTGGGCCGACAGGATTTTTAATGCAGAAAAGACATGCTTTGTCTCTTCTGTATTAAAGCTACTTAGAGTACCTGCCTGTCTACTCATGCACAGTGAACAGCTCAATGCACAAAATTGAAGCTGACGAAAGTCCTGTACATGTGCAGGAGTGGTCATCTCAGCCCGGCCAATGACAGCTGCCGGTGATTGAGACCCGGAAGCCAGCCGCCTGGAGGTGTCAGTGGCAGGTGGGGAATTCTGGAACAGTACTTCGCTGGATTGAAGGTGAGTATAGTTCCAATACGGGCTCTTTGTTTCAGATGGAGGATGCCAAAATGGTGTCCTGAATCAACAAGAAGTTAGACCATTTTGTTGTCAGGTTCAGGGACCCTTGGGCAGCTGCAGTGGATTCTCTAGTGGCGCTTTGGGATCTATTCCAACGGATCTACACCTTTTTACCTCTTCAGATTCTCCATCTGCTTCACAGAATTGGGATGAAGGACATGCTAGTGATTCTACTAGCATCCGATTGACCCAGGAGATGTCCTGGCAGACTCTCCCAGATCTTCTCTACTAGGGCCAGTGCACCATCCTGCACCATCCTCTGTTGCTGGTTTAAAAGTAATCTACAGCTTTATTTTCACTTTAAATAGTCTGGGCTAAGCTGGCCCAAACAAAATATTTGCTACACTAACGTGTGCCCACTGGGTGTATTTTATAAACTGTTGGGTTGAGTGAACTATTTAAAGTGAAAGTAAAACTGAATATTAGCTTTAAATGGCTTGGCTGTGTCTTAATTGTCATGGAAACAAGATTCTTTCAGACTCGGTCATCTCTACCCTCCTGAAGAGTAGTAAATAAACATCTCATAAAGTCTAACATTGTACTTGGAATATTGATTTTGCTTGGTGCAAGTCAAGCAATGTTAGCCTAGAAAATACTCCATGGGACATATGCTATGCTTCCTCCAGTCTGCTCTAGATCAACACAGGTTTTGTGTGCATCCAGTCATAATCATCATTTCGCTGGCTGTGCAAACAGGCACAAATAGCTGTGGCTGCACACAGCTGTCAATCCCAGTGGCAGCAATCAGTAGGTTCTTGCTGCTGGGATTTGCACTTTGGCTAAATGTCCATCTGAATGAAACCTTAGACAAATGGCTAGCTGATCAGCTAAAAAAAAGAAAACATAAAGGAGCTGTTCTACCTGCCAGAGGGATTGTATTTCTGTCAATCCAGTTCTGAAATTCACAAAACCCTAAGTACATTTATATTTGTTGTTTTGTTTTTTTCCTATTCAGACTTGCACTATGTTGCCAAAAGTATTGAGACGCCTGCCTTTACACACACATGAACTTTAATAGCATCCCATTCTTAGTCCAAAGGGTTCAATATTGAGTTGGCCCACCTTTTGCAGCTACAAGACCTCATGTACACTGCTGCTCCTAAATGTGAGTTTAGGAGCTTTTGGCAGTTTTTTTTTTGTTTTTTTGCCAAACCCCCCTGAACTGACCTCAATAAAAAGCCTATGGGGGAGATTTACTAAAGCTGGTTCACTCAGAATCTCGTGCAGCTGTGCATGGTAGCCAATCAGATTCTAACCTCAGCATGTTCAAACTTTAGCAATAAAACCTGTAAGCTGGTTGGTTTCCATTCAGAAGTGCACAAGATTCTGAGTGAATCAGCTTTAGTAAATAAGCCCCTATGTATCCATGTACACATAAGTTTTTACCAGTGTTTAGGGGCAGTTAAACGTTCCTCTTCTGAACGCAGATTAATCGTGTTCAGGAGATGAACGGTTTAGCCAAAAAACGCTAAATGCTGCAAAAATTCATGTAAACGCTAGCCACATTTAGCTCTTGGGCGTTTATCCATGTCAATGGAAAATACTCTGGCCAATCAAATGAATAAACATCTAAGCGCTAAATGCGGTACCGTGTTTACACATGTTTTTTCCATGTTTAGCGGTTTTCTGCTGCCAGGAGAGTTTAATGACTAGGTGAATTCAGGTGTACATGAGGCCTAACAGCTTCAACTTTTCTGGGAAGGCTGTCCACAAGGTTTAGGTGTGTCTATGGGAATGTTTGACCATTCTTCCAGAAGCGCATTTGTGAGGTCAGACACTGATGTCGGACAAGAAGGCCTGGCTTGCAGTCTCCACTCTTAATTCATCCCAAAGGTGTTCTATCGGGTAGAGGTCAGGACTCTGTGGGGGGCAGTCAAGTTCCTCTACCACAAACTCGCTCATCCATGTCTTTATGGACCTTGCTTTGTGCACTGGTGTGCAGTCATTTTGTAACAGGAAGGGGCCATCCCCAAACTGTTCCCACAAAGTTTGGAGCATGAAATTGTCCAAAATGTCTTGGTATGCTGACGCCTTAAGAGTACCCTTCACTGGAACTAAGGGGCCAAGCGCAACCCCTGAAAAACAACCTCAGACCATAATCCCTCCTCCACCAAACTTTACACTTGGCTCAGTGCAGTCAGACAAGTACAGTTCTGGCAAACGCCAAACCCAGACATGTCCCATCAGATTGCCAGACAGAGAAGCGTGATTCGTCACTCCAAAGAACTCGTTTTCACTGTTCTAGAGTCCAGTGGTGGCGTGCTTTACACCACTGCTTTCGACGCTTTGCATTGCACTTGGTGATGTAAGGCTTGGATGTAGGTTGGCGATGGAAACCAATTCCATGAAGCTCTCTACACACTGTTGTGCTAATCTGAAGGCCACATGAAGTTTGGAGGTCTTTATTGACTCTGCAGACAGCTGGTGACTTCTATTTTCTAGCAAGGAAATTACATGGATGGACCTATTGCACAGATGGCAACCTTTCACAGTAATGGTGTGAACCTCCTGCGCTTCTAACACAATTGTGTGTAAATACTAATAAATCAATAGTGAATAAAAGCTCCTAGTTAAAGGAAGCTGCTGACATCTAATCAAATACCTTATGACAGTTAAATAACCAGAAGTAAATGATGTAGCACTACCTAAATTATTGTAAATGAACAATAAATATAAATACGTGACCAAGATCAAAATAATACAAACATAAGTGTTGATCACACAAATAAATAATTCAAGTGAAACTAATTCAAATGTATAAAGTGAACCGATCCACTAGGGATCCAATGTGAACAAAGTGAACCAATCCACTAAGGGATCCAATGTGAACAAAGTGAACCAATCCACTAAGGGATCCAATGTGATGACAATCACTTGTGTACAAACAAAAATAATTAAACGAAAAAACAAAAATATAGTGTAAATGTGAACTGACCCACTCAAGGATCCAAAGTGATAACCAGAAAGTGACTATTTCAACCAATATTTTGTTGAAATTATTAATAGTCCAAAGGGGACTAAGGAACGAAAGGACAACAAAGGTGTCAAGTGCTGAAAAATTTAATAGCGAGCATGAATAATGTGAAACTTAATAAAAATAACAAGTGACAAATAATGGAAAGCACAGAAGTGACAAAAAAAATCACACAGTGCAAAGTCCAAACTGGTGAATAAACACCAAGCAATCCAATAGCTCTGGCAAACGTGCATGTGGATGGTGGATGTGCGTAACAATGAAGATATCCAAAGACAGCTGAAATGCCCCCTCACCTCCTTGCTGTGACCCACATGGGTTAAAACACCTGTAGGATCACCAAACAAGATCCTCCATGAAAAGAGACTCCTCTGCAGATGAGAACCGCTCCCAGCGATGATGTCCCCTTCAGTAATATGCGTTTACGGTGGTGGGATTCTCTCCACATAAGTAAGACATGGTATAGCCAATTCTCTTTGAAAGACATAAGAAGAATCTCCCACAGTGTAAAATGTCTTAGTGTAAAAGTGATAAAAAAAAAAATCACAATTTCTCACTCACATTTTTCCAGCAGTAAACAAGCATTTAAACCTCATGCTATGGGTGTACGTGCATGGGTTTGGTGTAGCAAGATGGCGTCCGCGCCGGAAATGTGTCACCACGTTTGATCTTGGTCACGTATTTACATTTATTGTTTGTTTACAATAATTTAGGTAGCGCTACATCATTTACTTCTGGTAACCTATCACAGTAGACCGCTTGAATTCACTGAGCTCCTGAGAGCGACACATTCTTTTACAAATATTTGTAGAAGCAGTCTGCATGCCTAGGTGCTTGATTTTATACACCTGTGGCCATGGAGGTGATTGGAATACCTGAATCCAATGATTTGGAGGGGTGTCCCAATACTTTTGGCAATATAGTGTAGTCTTGGGATAATGATGTAGTTGCGACACACCTCATCTGAAGCACTTATGTCCACCATATCTGCTGAAAAACATGCACAGCACTTTTATTGCTGCCTTCTGCTATAGAAACACCGCCACAGGAATATGGTCTGTGCCTGGTTCTGTCTAGCAGGGCAGAAGGTAATGTTTATAGATCATGTACCTCTTCCATTATGTAAATGGATGATAAAAAAGGAAACGGCACACTAGTGAGCTCATCTGTGTGACTCTTGCAGAATACTGCAGCAGAGCGGATTGGCTCCTATTGCTGCTTCTCTCAGAGCTCTGCTGTATAGAGATTGTAAAATGTAGCAATAGTGAGCGCTCTCTGTTATATCAGCTGATACACTCAGGTAACCATGTAAAAACCTCCAGTATATAGTGAATAGTAATAAAGTGCAGCACTAAATAAATGAAAGTAAAGTCACAATATAATTCGATATACAGTCGGTGCTATGATTAGTGCCAGTAAGTGTATCCTTCTTATTGGTGCTCCAAGCAAATTATAAAATTATTCGCTTACCAGAAGCGCATAGATTATGCGCATTGATATATCCAAAAACAGGAGCATCAGAGTAGTGAGGTATGTATCTGGGACATCCGTCTCCTATTGGGCAGCTCTGCAGTAAATAGGTGATGTCTGCTCCAGAGGTCTCCTTAAGGATCAGCAGGGTCAGCCACCTGATTACAGGAATTCCCCTTCTCTGGATATTGAAGAACTTCCCAGGTTCTGCATACGTAAAGGCTCCATAAAGGAGTCATAAGAAAAGTGCTCATAGCGTAATATTGCCAAAAAGTAATACATTTATCATAGCACCGACTGCATATTGAATTATATTGGGACTTTACTTTCATGTATAGAGATTGCAAGAGGCTTACATGAATGCAAATTTAAGTTTTAGCACTTCTAGAACTTTTTCTTTTTTAATTACTCTTAATGATGTAATAATGAAAACAGAGCTACATTAAGGGGTTGATTTACTACAGATAAATAGCTGTGCACTGCAAGTGCAGTTCCTTTAGATTCGAGGGGAAGCTCTGAAATGAGGCAAAGCTCTGCTGATTTCTTTCACTCAATCGTGCAAGAAAAAAATTAGTTTTCTTTAATTTTTCTTGCATATTCCCCTCAGATCTTGAGCAACTGCACTTGTAGTGCACAGCCAATTTACCTTTAGCAAATTGACCCCTAAGTATCTTTTATATTTGCCTATCCTTCAGCTTTAAATTTAGCCTGAAACCTTTCTTTTAGAAAATCCCAGGTGTTTCTAACATTTTTTTTTGTTTGATTTATTCAACGTCATATGAAAATATTGCTTGAGAAGCCAGCTTTGCCTGCCATTACTGCTTTAGCAGCTTGATTAATGAAGCCCATAGTTTTGATTGTTTTTACTCAGTGAGACTTGACTTAGACACCTGCACCAGTAAAGTAAGACAATGAGACTGGATTCACATTGGTAGGAAAAGGGCGCTTTTGGCATATGTTTCTGACCCTTGCTGGGCACCACTTAAATAACAGGCCAGAATTAGAAAACTGAGCCATGTGGTTGATCAGGGTAGTGCAGCTACCTGAACTATCAAAGAAGTGCCAGGTTTAACAGTTATTTACAAAATATTCCAGGGGGTACTTACATAAACAAAGATCCCAGTCTTGCTGTCCTCTACTGTCTGTATTTGTAAATAGCTTTTGCTAATTTGCCACAGAATTAGTTGGTTACAGAAAGATACTTCCTGTGCCAACTAGTTGGGTCAGAAACCCTGATCGAAGGACTGTGATGTTATATAAAGGGGAGTTTCCAGGAAATGGACACAGAGAACTGAGCCTGATGACTGTTGCTGTTGTATTTCAACCAGGTTAGAAGCAGAGACTGTTAGGCAAGTATTCCGATGTTCTAATAATTTAACTGCAGCTGCTGACAGCTTCTTGAGTGTGTATCTAAATCCTTGTGAGAGATTTATCTTTGTCCTATTGTTATCTCATGTGCATAGTGCCAGATAGCTAGGTCTGTGCCACTGTATGTGCGTAGTGGTGACTTTCCAGGATATTAGTAGGTGAACCTGTTTATTGCAATAGAGTTTATATGCAGATCCTGTAATTTTAATGAATCCTGTCCCTTCTGGTCTGGGATTCTATAACTAGTTTTAGCTCAGGGCTCAATAATCAATATAGGCTAAAGTCAGGTTAAACATGTGACGGCCACTTCTGGTAGCTATAGGTGGAGCTGCATGACAGATCAGAAACCACTAGGGACTAAGACACAGAGTGGGTAGGCTAACTCTGAGTTCCAGTGCCATGTGGTTTCTGCTGATGAGAATTTGCGTTCCAGGCTGGTTGGACAACAATTGGAGGATCTCACCATTGCTGCTGATCTAGTCTTCAATTCTCGGACACCAAAGCATGATCATCCTCATGGTCCCCTGCAACTGAACTTTGCTGTATCATTCACTTGGAGGTACAGTGTATATATATATATATATATATATTGTAAATTATCTTGTCGAACAGGACACAGAACTTGCATTCATAGACCATGGATTTATTTACAGGCTGCCTTCAGGTGACTGGGCACTGGAAAAATTGCTATGGTCACTGACATAACCACTCCACGAGACTCCATTTTTTTGTTAGTGTCCTACTAACCTCTTAGGATGTCTTCTCTTTTTCCTTTTACTTGTTCCTTTTTTTCTTTTCAACTGCTGATCCAGACCCTGAAGACCAGTGAAGCCTGGACCCCTAATTGGCTTGGCAACGTGGATGAGAAGACATGGTTTCCCTGTACTTTGGACTAGTTCCTGGCTATTAATAGACAACCCACAGTGCTTAGCACACAGGGTTTAGTATAGCGGATCATAGGTTCATGTGGTCCTGTAAGTCTTGCATACCTACGATCCGTTAGCAGTTACAGGGTGCTTGCAGTATATGAGGCATTGTGCACACACCTAGACCTGGAACAACTGTGTTGGCCATACCTAGGGTTACCGGACTGGAATCTATTAAGAACACCCAGCCTGTTAAAACCTTTCCTGTTAACTCACTGTTACTACCTGTTTTATATAGTGACCAGCCTTATCAAGAAAAAATCTTTATCGCTGGGCAAAGCACTAGGGAGGATTAATCTATCGGGGAGCAGTTCCTGTAGTGTACCTGGTCATTTTTTGACTGTCCCCATAGAAGAGATTCTTGTATTTGACAATCCTGTGGATAAAATGATGACACATTTGCAGAAAATTAGGTGTCTTGTCCAAGGATATGTCCTGGAATAATGCTTCTATCCTCATAGATCTCTTGGTCCACCAACAACTGCAGCTCATGCTTGTGGCCTTACTTCACTGTTTTGTTGGATTAACAAAATTATTTACTTAATATACAGAGTCTTCTTTAGGTACACATGCAGAAGACCTTTTGGCTCATAAGTTGGCCTGCAGAACATCATTGCAAGAAATACCTTTTTTAGATGCCTTTTAATGGGAGTTACCTCTTTGGCGAATCCCTGAAAACTTTATAAAGGATGTCACTGGGGGAAGGGCACCCATTTGCCTCAGAAAAAAAGGCTAAGCTTCAGTTTGGAAAATCTCCTACATCACAGGCTATGAAGAGTTCATTTCATTCTTCCATGCTTCTCAGGCAAAAACCGCTCACCTGGAGGTAGATCTCACTTGACAAATGGGTTTTTACTCTGAAACGTAATTCCTACGTCTACTTGATCCTGAGTGTCTGCATGCCAACCTAGGGTTTTTTTTTTGCGGTATCTATCCATAGTATTGATGCTTATTTATTGTCATGAACAGCAATCAATATAACATTAATCACAACAGCGCTCCACACTTTTAAAAGTTAATAGTCTTTCGCCAATTGGTGATGAAAAATGCAGCAAACACCAGTGAGATGTTTTCCTCTGGGTCAAATAGCTCAGAGCTTCACTCCTCCACCTTTAATCAGAGTAGAAGATCAATCACCCTTTGTGCTCAGTGAACCACATCCCCTCAGGGTACAACACTCACCACAAGCAAATGCCTGTCATATTATTACTAGCATTTTTATTTGATCATCCATTTAGGTGGATCCATCCAAAATCTTCCTTCCACACAGCGGTACTTTAAAACTAAACATATCCCAATCACAATTTGTTAGATGTCAGACCTCCGCCATCATGCATGCGGTATCTCACCACTCTGTCGATCCATGGACTGACGTTACTTCCTTCATGCCGTTTAGCCACGTTCCTAATGTTTCATCCTTACAACTTCTTTTGAGAGAACAGCACAACATTCCCTTATTTATAATTGACCTCCTTTGGTATTTAACACTTTATACTCCTTTGTCCACCAATGTCCATTCTATTAACCACAGTGGTATCTAGACAGAGACATCTAGTAGTCATACGTCATATTACCTCTACTTATATCTAACGTGATAAACGATTTCAACAGATCTCAATTAACAGACCTCCATAGAATAATCATGCATCAAACCACACTTTGTCCCTCAATCTTTCTATAATCAATCTCTTTCCATCACAAACATTATTTAAAATTTGGGAAAAATTCATAATAACCTGCATACATATAACATTCAATGCGTTGAACTTTAAAATAAACCCCTAACATTATGAGCTCAGAAATGATATCAATGTAATAATCACTAATAAAACAGCTGATGTCAATTTCAATGTTCAGGCCCTTAGGAGTTAATTTATCTGCCATATAAATCCATTTAGTTTCTCTTTTAGATAAATCCCTCACCATATTACTGCCCCTCCACTGAGGCAAAATCCTATCTACCCCAAAAAATGACACTCTAAAATGTAGCAATATGCCATGGTACTTGTATCTTATTCCAATGTTATATATGTGTTCTGCTATTCTTTTTTAAGGACTTATATACGTTAGCCCACAAGGACATTACAAAGCATATACCACATGAGTGGTGTTACATGTAATAAATTCAGAGATTTTAAATTCCTTATTGTTTGCTGAAAATGTGAATCTGGTTATACTCCTTAATCATTCATTTACCTGTTTACAAGCATTACACTTTCGACAGGCAAAGAAACCTTTCTTATCCCAAAATGTTGTCTGTTTCTTAGGGGGGTCTAGAATATTTTTAGCCACTTCACTATCCCCAAAATTAGGGGCTCTCCAGTAAATAAAAGGTGGATATTCTGGAAGCACTGGGCCTAACACCCTGTCCGTATGCAGGATGTGCCAGTGTCTCCTGAAAATACCCTCAACCTCCCTGTATTGTACATGGAAATCAGAAATTAAGCCCCACTCCTCTTTTTTATTATTACTGTTGTGTTTTCTCTTAAGCATTCCTCTCTAGGCACCTCTATTACTGCCTGGATTGTCCTCTGTATTTGGTCATTATTGTAACCCTTCTGGACAAATCTCTTTTTTATCACTTGAGACTGGTTCACAAAATCAGATTCTGAACTGCAATTCCTCCTGGCCCTCATTATCTTTCTCTTGGGGATATTTTTTAACCATAACAGATGATGACCACTCGACAAAGACAGATAACCATTCTGGTCAGTCGGCTTGAAATACACTTTGGTTAAGAGTTTACCCCCCTCTCTAAAGATATTAACATCTAGGAAGATGATCTGTTCACTACTCCATTGGTACTCTAATTTGATATTATTATTGTTATTATTATTATTCAGCTCCAACAAAAATTCTTCTAGGGCTTTCTCTGATCCTGCCCATATAAGGAACAGGTCATCAATAAACCTTCGGTAAAAGATGACCTCCCCCTTATTTGTGCTGAACACATGTTTATCCTCCAATTCTCCCAAGAAGAGGTTTGCCAGACTGGGCACAAACCTCGTGCCATTGCAACTCTCCTCTGGGAGGAAAACTCACCATTGTACCAGAAGTAGTTGTGGGAGAAACAAAAATCTAAAGCTCTATTTAAAAAGACTTTTTGTGCATGAGGGATGTCATCCCGATTCAGGGCCAATAATGCATCATCATGTTATCTTTTAAGTTCACCTGATCTAATAACTCTAAGAAATTCTTAGTTTGCGCCACGCTAGTTTGCAAAAATGTATCTAAATATTGCCCCAATCTAGTGGTTACCGATCCTAAACTAT
The DNA here is from genome assembly GCF_062004578.1 of Staurois parvus. Lineage (NCBI taxonomy): Eukaryota > Metazoa > Chordata > Amphibia > Anura > Ranidae > Staurois > Staurois parvus. The sequence continues at coordinate 1,225,752 of NW_028318006.1, read as the reverse complement.
TTATGATCGGCCTGGCAGGGGGATTTTGTGAGTTTTCATGAATTTTGGGTAACGTATACTGTATATCATTGGAGTACAACAACTACTGGCTATTAAATATCTTTTTTATTTCTTAGTTAGTACCCTAGTTCTATACCCAAATTCTACTACTCCTTTCAGTTCTTCCTTATATCACTGGGTGGGATCTCTAATTAATCTGACCTATGTATCCAGATCTGCTAACATCGTGCTTGATTGTGCATGATAAAATAATTTATCAAGAATCACCACCTCTCTCTCTTTATCTGCCGGGCGGATCACAATCTCTTTCATTTTCTCTAGTGATTCTATCCCCTCTTGTATATATCTGGGATTCACATTTTATCTTGGGATTATTTCTTCCAAATCCCTTAATACTAAGTTTTTAAACACATCAACATGTTGGTTACCTGAATTAGCTGAGTTCAACAAGGATTTATTTTTTAGACCACTATTATTCACAGTTCCCATCGGAACTGTATTGGGATACTCTGGCCGGTATGGTATGGGGGGTCTGTAATGATGTACCCCTGCTCACCACCTCAACCCCTGGCCCTCATCCCTCTCCGATTGCCTAAAAAAGCCTAGGAGAATAAGGGTATGAATCCTCCCTTTATCCAGATAAAGGTTCATATTGATTACTCGTGGGCATCCCAAAACCATCATTCCTAGATACAAACTCAGATATAGCACCTACTAGTAAAAGTTCCTCTTCCCCTCTGTTGAGTTTTAATTCTTGGGGTTCTATTATTCTGATTATGATATATTTTAGACCTCAATGCATTAAGGGGTAGAGCATTAATCTGCTCTCTCTGTTGAATCTGACTAACATAATTAGATCCATTCCCTCCTCTAATACTCTCCCCTCCAGCTTGTGTTTCAGAATTGTCAGGAAGAATCTCTAACTCACCATTCCCTCCCTCCACTGTGCTTTGCCACAGATATACCATTTTATTTCTCAAGTCTGCTAAATTCCTATTACATTTTTGTACTTTCTTTCTTTATGTATCCTGATCTACCTTCTCCATCCTCTTTTTAATCCAGGCATTGAATTTAGCACATTGTTCAGTATCTTTAATGGGCTTTATCTTAGCTTGTAACCCTTTAATCTCATTACCCAAAATTGACATATTTTTCTTTTTCCTCTTTAATATCAGTTCCTGAAGCTTTAATCCTACTTTATTAAAAAAACCGTACCATTCTGATTCTGTTTCCTCATCCCTGAGACCATCTTGTAGGGCTACCTTCCATCTTAAGCTGCAAAAAATGCTCTTTTCTTTTAGGTAATGCTCCAGGGTGCATTATATCCCACCAGGCTTTCACCTGCTTTTCCAAAGCATTATCCATGGCTGTAGAGATACCACTATAATCCTCTTGAGGCTGAGCTCTTGTTCAGAGGAAAACAGTGTATCTAAATAAATTTGTTGAGCATTTAAAAAATTCACCACCTCCATAGCTGCTAGGGTTATCAAAAAACAACTATAAAACAAAAATGTGCTAAAAAGCATGCAACCAATGCACATTACCCATGTAAGAATGGTGAATACAACTAAGCTTGAGAGCTAGCTACTTTATGTTTAAAAACAACAATTGTCATGAATACTGTAGCAATCAATATAACATTAATCACAACAGCGCTCCACACTTTTAAAAGTTTGTGGCCTTCCACCAATTGGTGATGAAAAGTGCAACAAATCCCACACAGTCAGTGAGAGGTTTTCCTCTGGGTCAAATAGGTCACAGCTTCACTCCTCCACCTGTACCGTAGGTCCACACCAAGCGTTTTCCGCAGTGTTTTGCAGCAATGCACTACAGTCCATTTAACTTGATTTCCTATGGGACAGGTTCACATCTCTGCATTTTCACCCAGTGCGTTTTTTGTAAAGGGTCAGGGACTTTTTTAAATGCAAAAAGTTGCGTTTTTGGTTCTATAGACTTCAATGGAAACACTGCAGAAAAGCATGTAGTGCATTTTTGCTGTGTTTTTCTGCATTTGTGCTGCATTTTTGCTGCGTTTTAAATCTGCCTAGCAACAAGAAAAAAAAATGCAAAATGCAGCAAAAACACATGTGCAAAAAACGCACCACAGAAACAGATCAAACACAAACTGCATAGGTGTGAACCTAGCCTTAATCAGAATAGCAGATCAATCACCCTTTGTGCTTAGTGAACCACATCCCATCAGGATACAACACTCACCGCACATATTACTAATACACAAACAGCACTTTTATTCGATCATCCATTTAGGTGGATTCATCCAAAATCTTCCTTCCCCACAGTGGTACTTTAAAACTAAACATAAAAATAATGATCGCTTATCACAATCCCAATATGTTAGACATCAGACCTTTATTTATTGCTGTACTTTTAGCCTGGATCTTCTCCCTTTTCTAATGAAAATTTATATGATGTTTGTAGTTGAAAGTTTGCCTTTGTCTAGGTAGAAGAACTGTGGGGAGATCTTGTTCATATCCTACAATTTGCTGTTATGTCTGTTTATGATGCTTTCTTTCATAAATATATGAAGCTTGAAAAGTTAGCTGCCTGGAGTGCTGCATATTATTTACTTATATTGTGTTATTTTTGGGTCTTGATGAAACCCATATGATTTTAGCATGCTTATTTATGAAATTAACTCTTTATACATTAGTGTTGTGATTTGGGTGTGCATGAGCTTATTTTTTTATTTTATACATTCTCCTGGATACTGTTGTATACAGGGTCTACCTTCCACCAGAGAAGCTCCAAACATTCTGCTTCCATGTTTAGACACTATAGTCCAGGAGCTTGATCTTTTGCATTTGCATGATGGTCTTCAACCCAATGATGGAGCCTTTCAAAGCTGTTCCACTTTCCCAGTTTCTCTTCAGACCATTGCAACTTAACAGTCTGGTTTGTTTGTGACAAGAAGGTTCAATTATTAAACCATTCCATGCTGCTGACTCCCAAAAAGAGGCTTGCCCCAGTCTGGAGGTTCACAACTCCAGCCCTGGAGTCAAAGAGATCCTTCCTCCCACAGATGAGGAAGGTTTTCATGATGAATGCCAGCCTGCTGGGTTGGGGAGGAGTTCTGGACACTCTCTCAGTGCAAAGGACTTGGTCCCTGGAGAAAGCTTGTCTTATATTCTAAGTATTCTGCAGCTCAAAGCAATTTGGTTTTTCCGTCATTCCTGGACCTCTCAACCGAGACTTCATCTGCCCTGAATTCTGTTGCACACTACCATGGTATTGGCTTACATAAACCACCAGTGAGGAACAGATGTTCACATCTCAAAGAGAAGCTGATGAGATTCACATTGTAGCCATGTCTAGTGTGCATATCTTAGGCATGGAGAATTGGCAGTTGAACTTCCTCAGTCCTCAATATCTAGACTCAGAAAAATTATCTTGTCACCCTGGGCTCTTTCAAGACTTATGATGCAGGTGGGGGTTACCGAGCATGGACTTCCTGGCTGCCAGGTTCCAAAACAAACTGGGCAAATTTGTCTCCAGGTCCAGGGATCCTTCAGCCTTCATAGTGGACACTTTGGGGGCTCTGTTAGGTCAGTTCCACCGGATCTACACCTTTCTTCCTCTGAAAATCATTCCTTGCTGCTCCAGAGGATTGAGATGAAGGACATTTTGGTGATTCTCATTGCTCTGAGCTGGCTGTGGCACATGGACCTTATCAGACTCCTAGCAGTAGCTCCTTTGCCCCTGCCCCTGATGCATAGGAACCTATCCAATTCCGCTTTTCCTGTGCTCTTGAAAGCAATAAAAGTTACTTCTTCCATCACACCCGCAAAGCATATTTCTCATGGTATGAGGCAAGGAATTACTATCCCAGGAAATACTGTGGAATGAATCCAATCTTTTCTCTAGCCTGGTTTAGATTAGCATTTGGCCTTGAGTGCCAAAAAGAATCAAATCTCGGCCCTAATGATTCTTTTTCAAAGACTGCTTGCCTCTCACTCCTTGGTGAAATCCAGAGTGTCACTCATATTGTTCCCCCTGCACATTTCATCATGGCTCCGTGGTATCTCAACCTTGCTGTGCTGGTTTTCCCAGGAACTGTTCTTTAAACCTATTAGGGATATTCCCCTTTCTACTCTCACTCACAAGGTCGCCTTCCTTACTGCCATCCCCTCTGTGAGGGGAGTTTGAGTTGGTGGCCTTAATCTGCACAGAACCATTCTTGTGCAACACATAGACAAGATTGTCTTGGGGCCAAAGGCTTCTTGTCTTTCCAAAGTGGTTTCTTCCTTTCAACTTAACCAAGACCATGTTCTGCCATCTCTATGTCCTGCCCCACAACATCCCAAGGAGATTTCCTTCCCCTTTCTAGATATTGTAGGTGCTGTTCAAGGTTATCTCTCTGCTACAGCATATTTTAGAAAGGCTTCCTCTAGGGGACAAACTGTTTCTTGTTCCACTATCTCCAAATGAATTCCAAATCATCATTTTAGCCTATGTATTTAAAGGGAAGGTTTAACCTTACCTTGTCAAAGTGCACTCCATTAGACCAGTTAGTGCTTCCTGGGCTTTTCTGCATCAGACACCTGTTTCTCAAATTTGCAGGGCTGTTGCCTAGTCTTCTGTTTACATGTTCATATGTTCTTCAAATTTTACTGGGTGGATTTTCAGGCCTCACCTGATGCCATATTTGGCATAAGGCTGTTCAGGAATCTCTGTGAGCTTTATTGAGCCCCTTCTGTTAACCTGTTGTTCATATGGGCTTGTTGGCATTTGTTTGCTTTGCCATCCAGCCCTCTGTTGGACTTATTTGGGATGTTCCTGAATTACTCAACCTGTGTCCCTTAAGAAGACAGGATTTTTGACCATATTAGTGACATTCCATTTTGTATTTTTCTACAAGAAATGTACTTTTGTAACCTTTTGAGGTAAGTTAGCTAGCTGTCACTTTATACCAGGCTGAGCTGGTTCTAGCTGGTCTGTTTGATGGACATTTAGTAGATAAAGGCTGGATGCACATGCAGTCAGTACTGCACAATCCTCTAGAGGTGTATATAAACTGCTTGCTGTAGCCAATAAATTTTACAGTTCACTTATGTACTGCAAACCTATCAGTGTTAATTCCTGGTGTGCATATGTTAAAGGGCATTTTTCTTATACAACAAACAATCCAGTCTAAAACAACTTGGAAAGCCTGAGCCAGGAATGAACACAAGAAACCGTGCAGCAGAATGACCCCACACACGGACCCCATGGATCAGACACAAAAGGCATCTGGTACAAGACTTTTAGCCAACTTTCTTCTCTGTCTATGTTGTATAACGTTTGTGCTCCATTTTTCTTATGCAACAAACAATCCTTTCAAAAACATGACTTACCATAAAATCGTTTGTGTGGAGTATAGGAGACACAGGTTCCTCCTCTCTTCTTATAAGCCACTCCTACTTTTGCATAGCTACAAAACCAGAGCATAATGTGAGTGGGAAGGGTTATACTAGGTTGTACTTACAGCTTTGTTGACTAATGTCCAATTGTCTGAAGGTAGCAGCCTAACCCTATCTACCTGAATATTCATCCTGTGTCCTTTAATGTACTCCAACAACAGAATTATATGGTATATCAAAAATACTATTTTATATATAGGTTTAAGTACATTTTGTCATGTGATTTTGCACATGAAAACACCATTTCCTCCTTCTCCCCCTTTTTTTTCTTTGCACCCTAGCAAGTTTACCCCAGTAAAACATGGAAAACCAAGGGCAGTTCAAATAACCACTTGCCCTCCAGAGGATTTATCCCCCTTCCTGACTAGGCCATTTTTTGCGATACGGCGCTGTGTTACCTTAACTGACAATTGCCATGCAATGCTGCACACAAATGAAATTTAGTTCCTTTTTTTTCCATAAATAGAGCTTTCTTTTGGTGGTATTTGATCGCCTGTGCGTTTTTAATTTTTTGCACTATAAACAAAAAAAGACGGACAATTTTGAAAAAACAAACAAACAATATTTTAGACTTTTTGCTATAAAACATATCCAGTAAAAAAATTTTAAAAATCAAATTTCATCATAAATTTAGGCCAAAATGTATTCTGCTACATGTCTTTGCTAAACAAAAATCCCAATACGTGTAAGTTAATTGGTTTACATGTAAGTTATAGCGTCTACAAATGGCAGTATATATACTGGATTTTTTTTCTTTATACTAGTAATGCCTAACTGCCACTGACATCTCAATGAAACACTAATGCAGTGATCAGTGCTAATAAAAAGCACTGACACTGTACTAATGACTGGACAGGAAGGGGTTAACATCTGGGGCGATAAAAGGGTTAACTGTGTGCTGTGTGCTGTTTTACATGATGTGCTGTGCATGTGTTTTACTAGGAAAACATACTGCTGTGTATTTCGCTGCTGTGCAGAGAAGTTCAAAGCAGCATGTCCTTACTGGCAGGAAAGAGACCTGTGTTGTTTACATATAGGTCTCTCCCCTGTCAGTGATACTTGGCGATTGCCGGGTGCCGGTGAGGAATCTCCGGCCAGGACCCGGTGAGCAACATCTGTAGCCACCAATGACGATTCAGGTAGGGTGGTGTGTGCACCCCTACCCGGAAATGCAAAATCACATATAATCACAAGTGATTTTGCACAGCCCTGCCGCCCTGTAGCAGTAGTTCTGCTATAGGGTGGTCGGGAAGCGGTTAAAATATGAGTTCACCATTGGGAATATGTTACATGTTCCACTCGTTTTTAGGGTGGAACATGTAACATGTTCCCATAGCTGCAGCCGCACCCGCTTCCCCCCCACCCTCTGACAGATAATGCAAGGAGAAGTCTCCCCATACTGTTAGATTTGAAAACAGTGCGGCCGTGTGGGGCTCCACACACATGGCTGCGTCATTCATTCACGGACTTCCATGAATGAATGAACTGCAAGTCCTGACAGTCTTAGCGGCTGTGGGCTTGTAGCTTTTAATGAACTACTATGGAGCTGTGGAGCACCGTGGTATGTAATTCAAGCTTCCTGTCAGAATATCTGCTTGCTCGTACATCCCGTACAGCAAGTATATATTCTGACAGGTCTGCAGGAGACCTGCATGGCATCAGCGATCTACTTATTGTTGGTGCAATGCTTTCCAGGCTCCTTTGGACAAAAATAATAAATGCACATTTTTATACCTGCAAAAAAAAATGTGCATGTATCATTTTTGTCCAAAAGGTGAGTTTATCCTTTAAGCAAAGAGCAGGATCAAACTCAAACCAATAGCTGGTAACTGCCAACACTGAATAGACCATCAACCAAAGACCTGTGGTCTTTGGTTGATGCCAACACTGCATAGACCATCAACCAGTTACCAGCTATTGGTTTGAGTCTGATCCTGCTCTTTTGCTTAAACCCCCATTTGGGTAATATGATACTCTTCTCCCCCACAAGGAAGGATATATGTTGTTTCAATTTTTTCATGCCAGGTGATTTAATATTGCTTAGTGTTGCATGATCCTGCAATGGTGATCCTGAGGAAGGAAATGCAGCGAAACGCGTTGACCTTATACGCTTATTGTTTGTTCATCACAAACTTAGAAGACTGTATGCTGGTGCTAGACCATGATATTCATTGTTTTTATGCAAAATGTCTGTTTTAACTGGATGGATTAATAAATATTATTTTTTTTTATAGTTTATGTTGTATATTTATCCCATTGTGAGGTACATATAAAGTTTCTTTTTTCTGAGCAAGATAGTTCCACATTTATGCTTGGGTGTGTTTACTTATGCTTTCTCTTTTGTTCCTGCTTTGATTGAAAGTTTGGGAAGGTACCACAATGTGAATACTTCTAACTTGGCTCCTAATCACACATTGTCTCTTTCTTGCTTTACTGAAGTTAGTTTGTTGTCATTATGCAAACCTGGCAGGAAATGTTTTGTTATCTTTGCAGTAGGAAATATATAGACATGTGAGCGCTTTTGGAAGTTTGTTTACAGTATTGTAGCTAGAGGTTAGCAGATGTTAACTTAGCAAAGATGTAGAGCTGTGCTATTATTTGCTGAGAGGCAGCTATAGAAGGTGTAAGGAAACCTAGCAATAATAGTTATAAAAATTGGGCAAGTAAAGAAATTTACATAATTATGACTTTTAAAAAAGATTTTATTCCGCCAATGAACAACAAAGTAAAACAAGAAACTTTATATCCCTTTTTTCAGTCAATGACCTTAAGATGCCATGGTAGCTATCCTGTGGGAGACATAAGGAAGGATGCAAATTAACCACTTGCCATCCAGAGGATTTACCTCCTTAATGACCAGGCCTCTTTTTGCTACTCGGCGCTGCACTATTTCAACTGATAATTGCGCAATCATGCAATGCTGTACCCAAACAAAATTTACGTCCTTTTTTTCGTACAAATAGAGCTTTCTTTTGGTGGTATTTGATCACCTGTGCGCTTTTTATTTTTTGCACTATAAACAAAAAAAGACAAAATTTTGAAGAAAAACAATATTTTTTACTTTTGACTATAAAAAATATATAGTAAACTCAAACTTAGTAATACATTTAGGACAAAATGTATTCTGCTACATGTTTTTGGCAAACAAAATCCCAATAAGTGTATATTGATTGCTTTGTGTGAAAGTTATAGCGTCTACAAACTATGGTATAGATACTGCAATTTATTCAATTTTTTGCTATACAGCACTGCACTAGTTTAACTGACAATTGCACGGTCATGCAATATGGTACATAAATTAAATTTACATCCTTTTTTCACACAGAGATTTCTTTTGGTGGTATTTGATCACCTGTTCACTTTTTATTTTTTGCGCTGTAAACAAAGTTTTGAAAAAAAAAGTTTTGAAAAAGTGTATATAGATTATTTGGTGTGAAAGTTATAGCATCTGCAAATTATTGTACAGATAATGGAATTTACACAGCTTTTACTTTCTGACTGCCCATCACATTTCTTGAGGTGCTAAAATACCAGGACAGAACAAACACCCCCAAATGACCCCTTTTTAGAAAGTAGACACCCTAAGCTATCTGGCATACTGAGTCCGTGGAAGATTTATTTTTTTTTCCACAAGTTTTTGAAAAATGACAAAAACATTTTTTTTTTCATAAAGTTGTCATTTAAATGACATATTTCCCACACAAGCCATGGGTATATGTGGAATTACACCCCAAAATACATTTTGCTACTTCTACCGAGTACGGGGATACCACATGTGTGAGACTTTTTGGGAGCCTAGCCACATACAGGAGCTTTAAATTCAATGACCACTTTGACAGCCTGAAGGTGCGTAACTTTCTCATTTCACTTCCTCACTACTTATCACAGTTTCGGAAGCCCTGAAATGCCAGGATAGCACCAAACTCCCCCAAATTACCCCTTTTTGGAAAGTAGATACCCCAAGGAATTTAAAAAGAGGCATGGTGAGTATTTTTCAGATCTCATTTTTTCTCACAAGGTTTTGAAATATAGAAAAAAGAAAAGAAAAAATATGTTTTTGTTTTCTTTCTTCATTTTCTAAAAACTTGTGGCAATAAATGAGATCTGCAAAATACTCACCATGCTTCTTTGGGGTGTCTACTTTCCAAAAAGGGATAATTGGGGGGGGGGGCCTATCCTGGCATTTCATGGCCTCTGAAACTGTGATAGGTATTCAGGAACTGTAATGAGGAAATGAAGCCCTGTAAAAGCCTGACGGTGCTAATTGTATTTTGGGGAACTGTACTTTGCTAGACTGCCTTTTTTTTTTTGTCATTTTCCAAAAACTTGTGGTAAAAAATAAATTCTTTTATTGCCTCTCAGCAAATAGTTTGGGGTGTCTACTTTCCAAAAAGGGGTCGTTTTAGGGGGTGGGGGAATTTTATGCCCAGCATTAGAAGTTTATGCCACACATCATTCACTCTTCTAACCACCTGAAGATGAAGCCTTTTCTGACACTTTGTTCACATGAAAAAAAAAATCAGTATTTGTTGCTAGGAAATTACTTTGAACCCCCAAACATTATATATTTTTTAAAGCAGACACCATAGTGAATAAAATGGTGGGTGCTGCAATTTTATGTACTCGCACAGCGATTTTTCAAATGCAAATAAAAGTAAATTTTTTTTTTACTTTTAATGCACAAAAACACAATATATTGGCCAATTAGTTAGTAATATATAAAAGATGATGGTATGAAGAGTTAATAGATATCAAACATGACATGATTTAAAACTGCGCATGCCCCGTGCAATGGTGACAAACTGCATACATTTTTAATATCCTTAGGCAACGCTTTAAAAGCCTTTACAAGCTACCATTTTAGATTTACAGAGGAGCTCTAGTGCTATAATTACTGCACTTGATCTGACGTTCGTGGCGAAACCGCACATGCATGGTGCAACCGCTGTTTACATACCGGAACAGGGTCAATGCTCACATGCACAGGTGCGAACGCAAGGGGGCGAGGGTTCTTCTTTTTTTCTTTTAAGTTATTTTGATTTTTCTAAATTATTTTTACACTGTCCCTTTCTAATATCCCCTATAACTCCAATGTTCATTGTCATGTATTCTTTTTTGAGAAATCTGGGGTCTATCAGACTCTAGATATCTCCTCTGCCCTTACATTATCTAATCTAACCAAAATCGGTGTGATCAGATGCTTTCCCAATTTACAAAAGGCGCTGTTTATATCCTGCGAAGCTGAAGTGATGAAATGCTCATAGCTTCTGATTTCTTAGACTATAAAGATAATTGGCACCATTCTGGTCTCTAATCAGCTCTATGGTCAGCTGGCAGAAACACCAGCTGCATTCTCAGGTTCCCTCAATGGCACAGGACTGCCCTAGAAGGCTGTGAAAAGCAGTGGGGGAGGGGGGTCATCGTCTCCCACTGCTTGTAAAGGCAATCCTGCAGCTAATTAGCCACCAGGATTGTTTTTACATGAAAAAAAACGATACCAGGATGATGCCTGCATCCTGGTATAACCATTCAAAGTCCAGTGATGTACCAGTATGTTGCTGCTCCTTGTTGGGTATATATGCTATGTTCTTTTTTTTTATGCAGCCTGTGGGCTGAATGAAAAAAAGAGAAGAAATCTCTGCCAGAAAAAGTGTGTGGTATGCCCACCATTAGAATATACTGCCCACTTCTAATGGTGGGCACACATTAGGTTGCATAGTGCCACATGCGCCAATTCCAAGATTGTACAAATGTCTAAATAGTGGCACACTTGAATAAAAATTGTCAATGTGCCCCATACGGAAAAAGGATGACACCAAGTCCCAAACTATCTTGCCACTGCTCCCCATGTAATCTGGGCATTCGGGGGGCTCCACGTCACTATCTTTTCCCTCGTAAATCCGAAAGAAATTGTTTGAATGCAAGGTGGCCAGAAAAATGAATGAGGGACTCATCGACACAAATTTTTTGCTGGGGAGTATAGACATCTGCAAATTTCTGGTTAAGGTGATTTATGAAAGGCCGAATTTTGTGGAGCGAGTCAAATTCAGGGTCACCTCGAGGATGACAGAGTGTATTGTTGTTGAAAGGCATAAAACACATTATACTCTCATATCTATGCCTGGCCATGGCAGCACAAAGATGGGCATATGATGAATCCGGACTGTGGACTGATACAACTGCAATTAAATTTTTTTAGTAATACCAATGTTGAGGGTTAGGTCCCAAAAAAATGTAAATTCGGAAACCGTAATGGGTTTCCATGCGAATGGTCTGGCAAGGTTTGAATTTGGGTTGGCGGTGATAAATTGTTGTGCATATAAATTGCTTTAATCCACAATTAATGCATACAGATCTTTCGTGAAAAACAGCTCCAAATAAATCAAGGGGAGTATTTAACTAGTTGCCGACTGCAGATAGCTGAATGACGGCTGCACTGCGGCCGGCCAGTTCTGGGAGGGAATCATATGACATCCTCCCAGAACACGCCCGGCGATTTCCATGATCGCTGTGTCCTACGGACACAGTTGATCACGTGATGTGGTAAAGGGCCACTGTGATTGGCATCACATCACGTCCAATGACATGCTTATCACTGGGAAATGCAAATGCCGATTCTCCGCTGCACTTTCCTCACGCTGTCAGAGTGTGAGGAAAGTACTGCTGAGAACCGGTAGTTGTCAGAGCAGGGATAGGTACCGATCATCAGGGCACTGATGATCAGTGCCCTAATGATCGGTGCCCAGCAGTGCCACCCACCAGTTCCGCCCAGCAGTGCCACCCACCTGTGCCCAGCAGTGCCACCTATTTGTGCCCATCAGTGCATCCCAGCAGTGCCACCAGTCAGTGCCCAGCAGTTGTGCCAATCAGTGCCCAGCAGTGCCGCCAGTCAGTGCTGCCTATCAGTGCCGACTATCAGTACCCATCATCAGTGCCAGCTCATCAGTGCCACCTATCACTGCCGCCTATCCATGCCACCTCATTAGTGCTGCCTATCAGTGTGCATCAGTGCTGCCCATCAGTGCCGCCTATCAGTGCAGCCTCATCAACACACATCAGTGAAGGAGAAAAATTACCTTTTTTGCAAAATTTTATAATAGAAACAAAGAAACTTTTTTTTTTTGCCCTTTTTTTGTTTATAGCACAAAAAGTAAAGCACCCAGTGGCGAGTATAGACCACCAAAAGAAAGCTCTATTTGTGAGAAAAAAATGATAAAAATTTCATATGGGTATAATGTTGCATGAACGCACAATTGTCATTCAAATTGCAATAGCGCTGAAAGCTGAAAATTGGCTTGGTAAGGAAGGGGGTATAAGTGCCTGGTAGGCAAGTGGTTAAATTTGCTGTTTCCACCTGAATTCCGGGTTGGGGAGTGAATGGGGGAAGTACGGGTGCTGCAGAATTTTTGGGCTGCCAGTTGGGATCTGCAAGCACATCCTGAAGGATACTAGGGGCTCTACGAGCCTGTCTGCGAATTCTTGGTGGTTGTGGGACAATACTTGTGCACTCGCCACCGCATCAGCTTGTACTGCACTTATGGGACTCGCCACGTCACTAAGTGATACTGCAGTGCTGGTATATGAAAGACCAGGATGTACTAGGCCGCTGGTGCTCGCCAGTTCACCAAAAGGTAGAGCGGCACTAGTACTGGCACTCTGCTGCATATGAGAGTCATCAAAATTTACCGGCAAGTGCTAGCAGAGATCAGGCCTGATTCTGCGAACACTGCGGTTTTGTGTGCAATGACCTACTGACACTGCACTTGCTGGGGGAGAAGGGGGGGTTACGCATAGGGGCTAAACGCAGGTGCTGGGGCTGATCCCACTAACACTGTGTGTTTGGGGACACTATACTAATGTGTATGCTGGTATAGTGCTGATCTGATCAAAGATATTGATCCGTTCAGACACTATACTAGAAATGGAGGTTTATTGTGTATGAGCGTGTTCCTGGCAATCAAGGGGTTAAATGTGATTACTGATGTACTGGCGGGAAATCTGACGCTATCTGGGAGGGGCATGAAAAACACGGGAGCGCAAATCACGTATATACACCTGTGCCGCCCTGTAGCATTATTTCTGCTATAGGGTGGCCAGGAAGCAGTTAATGAAGCAGTTTACGTTATGGCTCTGCGTTACTTTAACTGACAATAGTGCAGTTATGCAATGCTGCACCCAAATTAAATTTACGTCCTTTTTTTTTCACAAATTGAACTTTCTTTTGGTGGTATTTGATTGCCTGTGCATTTTATATTTTTTTGCGCTATGAAAAAAAAAAAGACTGACAATTTTGGGAAAAAAACTATTTTGGACTTTTTGCTATTAAACATGTCCAGCAAAAAAATGTAAAAATCTAATTTCGTCATAGGCCAAAATGTATCCTGAGACATGTCTTTGCTATAAAAAATGCCAATACGTGTAAATTAATTGGTTTACGTGAAAGCTATAGTGTTTACAAATGGCGCTATAGATACTGGAATTTTTTTTTATACTAATAATGGTGGCGATTAGCGACTTATAGCGGACTGCAGCCAGCATTCTGACACTGGGGTAACTGACTTGGTGTCACTGACATCCCCAGTGACACCAATACAGTGATCAGTGCTAAAAAAAAACCCACTGACACTGTACTAATGGCACTGGGCAGGAATGGGTTAACATGAGGGGCAATCAAAGGGTTAACTGTGTGATGGGAGTGTTTTACTAGGGTGTGGGGGGTGTGTGCTTCACTGTAAGCACACTACTCTGGATGGCTCTGCTCAGCCATCCAGAGCAGTGTGCCCAAACTGGCAGGGCTGTTGGTAAACAATGCAGCCCTCCTCCCTGTCGGTGATCGCCGTTAATCACCAGGCGCCGGCGGGTAATCACCGGCCAGGAGCCGGTGATTGACACCTGGGGCCATGATCGGCAGAGCGGGTAGGGCGCGCTCCCTCCCTGGAAATGCAGAATCATGTATATATACATGATCCTGTGCACAGGGGCCGCCCTGTAGCAGTAAATATACTATAGGGCAGTCCTTAAGCGGTTAACCTAGAAAGTGTGCACCTAGTTGCAGATCAATGCGCCCTTTCTATATTGTGGATTAGTAAGTCTTCAAAATGGAAGCCATTACATAGTGAACAAATTGGGAAGAGCACATGCATCTTTGACTGTTGTGAGAGTATTCTGCATGTTTAAGTTGATGGGAACGTACAAAAAAACAGCCTATTAGAAAGGATCCCAGATATACACTCAGCAGCTCTTTGGTGCATGATGAGAATAAGGCCTTAGCGGGTGCTCACCTAGCACATAGGCCTCTATGACCTTCCATGACTATGACAAAGACATCCATCACAGCTGCTGGTCTCATTCCAGCATCCTGGTTTTGGCTGTGACATATTCTCCCTGTCTATCCACCTGAAAGGTGATTGATGTGGCCAGTCTCTGGGTGGAGCCCAAACCTGATTTAAGCCAGCCAAGCCTGCAGTCTCATGCTTGTGATACTGATTTTGTAACACGTGCTGCAAGGATATTGACTAATCTCTGAACTCTGCCTGCCTTTTGATTACGGATCTGTCCCTGACTAGTCTGAACCGTGCCTGCCTTGTACATGGACTGTCATTGAACCACTCTGGCTGTCTGCACACCACAAGTACCTGTTTACTGTGCTCAGTTTGTGCCTGCCCTGATGTAGTAGCCAGACACTATAGTATTGTGTACAAGTCCTGGCGACAACCAAGTACTGGTAGGCCTGGTTGCCTTATGGGAAAGCAGACTGCTATAGGTGAAGAACACAGAAGCCAGCTATGATGTCTGACCACCTGCATTAGTGGTGAGTGTGACATATACAAGGTAGAACTGGACCTACCAAGTTGATGGAGCCAGTATCTGTTTTGTTTCTCTTCTTCCTTTACTAATAATGTGGTAGTTGTTGCAGCTGCCGCAGTGAATCACTATATTTTCATATTATCTGTAGCTCATAAGCTATGAAAGCAAGTTTACACTTATATTGCAGTCCTTATGATTGTCTCAATGGTGAGAAGAAATAATCTGACAGAAGTTCCAACAAAGAACCATATTCTCAGGCTACATTCACACAGCCAAATAGCAGTGGTCAGGCACAGCCGACAGCAAGAATCTATTGATAAAAAGTGCCTGCATACACTGTGCATGACCAGTAGCAGCTGTCAGCGGCAGCTGTTAGATTTGTACAACTCAATGGCCAGCACCACTGCTGTTCACATGTAACCACTAATCTAAGCGGTTACATGAAAATAGAGCCTCTGACTGACCCAGGACACAGATGGTGTGTCTCCAGGGACAGCGTTTCTACAGAGTTCTGGCTGAATACAAACTGGCCGCAGTTAATCAGCCAGTTTGTATGCAGCCAAAATGCAGAGTGCTGCTGTGTCCAGATGCAGTATTTAGTCACCAAAATGCAGAGTGCTGCTGTGTCCAGATGCAGTATTTAGTCACCAAAATGCAGAGTGCTGCTGTGTCCAGATGCAGTATTTAGTCACCAAAATGCAGATTGCTGCTGTGTCCAGATGCAGTATTTAGTCACCAAAATGCAGAGTGCTGCTGTGTCCAGATGCAGTATTTAGTCACCAAAATGCAGAGTGCTGCTGTGTCCAGATGCAGTATTAATCACCAAAATGCAGAGTGCTGCTGTGTCCAGATGCAGTATTTAGTCACCAAAATGCAGATTGCTGCTGTGTCCAGATGCAGTATTTAGTCACCAAAATGCAGAGTGCTGCTGTGTCCAGATGCAGTATTTAGTCACCAAAATGCAGAGTGCTGCTGTGTCCAGATGCAGTATTTAGTCACCAAAATGCAGATTGCTGCTGTGTCCAGATGCAGTATTTAGTCACCAAAATGCAGAGTGCTGCTGTGTCCAGATGCAGTATTTAGTCACCTCTGGACGTATAAAACTATCCACAGATACGTACTTATGTGAATGTGGCTTAAGGCAGCATTATATTAAAGTTTAGAGCCTAGGGCAGGTGGCAGATACACATAGTCACAGAACCAGGCAGAAAGTCCGAGTGGTCCAGAAACAGATTGTAAGCTCTAACGAGCAGGGCCCTCTGTTTCCTCTTCTACCAAATTGTATTGTAACTATAATGTCTACCTTCATTTTGTAAAGCTCTGCACAAATTGTTGGTGCTTTATAAATCCTGAATAATAGTAATAATAACAGACATGTTAGCCAATCCATATACAAGCCAGGTCTCAAACCATGAAAGAATGTAAACAGTGCCTGCACACACTGACATTGAGTGACTATTTTGCTCATGTGCTGTTTTAACTATTTTTCAAAAATTTTTATTTTACAAATAAACATTTAATAGTGTGCACCCATGACACTAGTATTACAGATGGTAATATAAGGGGAAAACACTGTGCACAATGTGTTTAGGAGGGGGAAGCTAGCATAGAACGTACAGTAGTATGGAAGTAGTATGGCTGGGTAGAAGAAGGCTGAAAGAGTACCTACTATGGAAAGGATGAAGGGGAGCGGAGATGCCAGAAAATGCAGTGTTAATGATAGGGGGAGAACAGGCAAGAAATATAGTGTGTACTTGAGGCAAAGGGTGATTGAAGGCTGCAAGAGAAGCTACTGATGACATCATGGAGACACTTAGGAAAGTAATACAACACAGAGGGATATTACACTGTTTCATGGGGACATGGACAATCATTTTGAAAACAGAGTTCTATAGTTGCTTTAAAAAAGGCCTGGATTCTTTCCTAAATGCACATAATATACAGTCATGGCCAAAAATATTGGCAACTCTGCATTTCTGACAGATAATGCACCACTTCGCCCAGAAAATTGTTGCAATTACAAATGTTTAGGCATTCTCATATTTATTTTGTTTGTATTGGTATGACACAAAAAAGTGGAGAAGCATAAAGCCAAATCTGACACATTCCACACAAAACCCCAAAAAAGGACTGGACAAACTTATTGGCACCCTCAATTTAATATTTGGTAGAACACACCTTGGAAGAAGTAACTGAAATCAATTGCTTCCTGTAACCATCAATGAGTTTCTAACACCTCTCTACTGGAAATTTGGACCAACTACTCCAGGTCTCTCAAATTGGAAGGGTTCCTTTTTCCAGCTGCTGTTTTTAGATATCTTCACAGGTGCTCTATGGGATTGAAATCTGGACTCATTGCTGGCCAGTTTAGTACTCTCCAGTGCTTTGTCTTAAACCACTTCTGGGTGCATTTTTTCATGTGCGTTGGGTCATTGTCCCGCTGTAAATTAGAAATTCTGAAGGACCCTCTGCACACTGGTATATACCCTTTCAAGCAGACTATGCAATAAATACGGATATTTAGTTCACACATATTGCAATACATGCTTAAGCTGGCCAACAGCGTCAAAGTAATCCCTCTATGGCTTCTATTGTTAATATGTGGTTACACCCCTTTAGCACCTGATGGATAAATGCATGCACTAGCTTTTGGTATTTGAGCACAGGTATATCTTGTTTATTGTCCCGCTGTAAGACGCATGATCTCTGAAAGAGACCCAACTTTCTGACACTGGGCCCTACATTGCACCCCAGAATTCTTTGGTAGTCTTCAGATTTCCTAATGCCATGCACTCGGTCAAGACATCCACTGCCTGAAGCAGCAAAGCAACCCCAAAACATCAGTGAACCTCCACCATGTTTGACTGTAGGGACTGTATTCTTTTCTTTAAAGGCCTCATTGCTTTTTCTGAAAACAGTAGAATGATAGGCTTTACCAAAAAGCTGTGTTTGTTTCATGTGTCCACAGCACATTCTCCCTAAAGGATTTTTTGCTTCCTCAGGTAAATTTTGACAAACTCCAATCTGACTTTTCTATGTTTCTGTGTCAGCAGTGGGGTCCTCCTGGGTCTCCTACCATAGTGTCCCTTTTTATTCAGATGGTGATGTATAGTGCGAGCTGACACAGTTGTACCCTGAGCCTTAAGGTCAGCTTGAATTTGTCTAGAAGTTGATCGATGTTCTTTATCCACTATTCGAACAATCCTTTGTTGGAATCTTTGATCAACTTTTCTCTTTCATTCAGGTCCAGGGAGATTAGCTACAGTGCTCTGGGCTGTAAACGTCTTGACAATATTGAGCACAGTGGACACAGGAACATTAAGATCTCTGGAAATCCTCTGACAATTTTTTGCTGCTCTTTCTCTTCTCCATGCTCCATGTCTCACACAGAAACACACAACAGAAGGGTTTAGTCAATTTTTCAGCATTTTAACTGGTTGCCAGTGTTATTTCTATATTGTCAGCACCTGTTAATTGATACAGGGGAGTTTAATTACAAATTACAGGAGCATCACAAACTTGGAATGCAATTATCTCTAAGAATTTTGCCAAAGGTGCCAATAATTTTGTTCAGACCATTTTTGGGGTTTTGCGTGGCTTTTTGAATGAGGATGCCTAAACATTTGGAATGGCAACAGTTTTCTGGGCAAAGTGCTGCATTATCTGACAGGAATGCAGGGGTGCCAATATTTGTGTCCATGACTGTAACTGAATACTAACATTTATAGGTAGAATTCATCCAGGGAATATCCGATTGCCTCTTGGGGGATCAGGAAAGAATTTTTTCCCTTGCTGGAGCAAATTGGATCATGCTTTGCTGAGGGTTTTTTGCCTTTCTCTGGATCAACTGTGGGTATAGGAATGTGTATGTGGAATTGTATATTTTTTTTTTCCTTTTATTGGTTGAAGTAGATGGCTATGTGTCTTTTTTTTCGACCAGACTAACTATGTAAAAGTTGTACAAAGTGTGGATGATGTGGGTGGTGGGGATTTGCCAGAAATTTGCAGTATATAAACCTAAAAATAGTCAGATCTGAGAGAGGTAAATTTATTTTCCTATTGCATTCATTTGCATGTGCCAAAAGGCAGCAGTGTTAGAAGGGTAACTGCAGTATACAAATCATGATGGCTTTTTATTTATTTAATTTCCCACTTCTGGCTGTCTGTGAACAATTTTGTCTTAATTAATGCCAACACATGTAGAGCTAAAAAAATGGCTGCAGAGAGCTTTCCTTCCTCGTTTGATGGTCTGTACAGTGGAAAAGTAGCACTTTATGTAAAGCAGTCCCCATGCTGCCTCCAGTAGTGTATTCTTACAAAAATCTTACTATGATGATCACATGAGCCAAGGGGTAGAACTTTACAAAGAGGGGTTTTAATTCTGGTGTGCCCGGAGCAGCACTATGTATAAAAACAAAACCCTGACTGTAAGAAGTCGGACAGAGCTGAAAATCACATGTACTGTGAACTGCTGGTTAGGGCTGATCACTCTCTTACTCTGGACTGTGGGAATTGAGCACTTATAGGATACGTGGAAGAATCTACAGTTAAAATGTGTGTTTCAATCCTTTTTTAATAATATATTATTTGAAGGAAGAATGAAGATGATTTATTTTCTACCATTTTACACAAATAGTTGTGATGATATTCCTGTATCCTACATCTATTAAATTGTTGCTGTTTAATGTTATTTTTTATATTTGACTAATGTATGCCTTTACTTTTTATTCTGCTTCCGTGAATAATGTTGTTAATCATGTGGGTTGTCTATATTGTACCGCTATATGTTAACTAGTATTTGACACAGTTACCTAAACCATTCATCATTTCCTAATCTTCTCCCTTTCAGGAATGCCTGAGGAGAACTGTTTGCTAATCAGCTCAATGGAGAACATGAGCTACATGAATTATTGGTTTTCCTGCAAAAAAAATGTACATTTCTGAACATTCTCTTTCATTTCCATCTTTTCGAAATTTACACTGCTCCTGAATTGGCACCTTTAATATTTCTAGAAGTACTACACGCTAATGGTCAGGATCCACACAATCTCTTCAACAAATAATGAGAACGCTGTCATTTATATGAACGAATTGCCTTTGGTGAGATTCCAAATAAGGGGTAAATTCATTCCACAGTTTGATGTAACTCAATACCCACTTATACAGTAGCAGATCCTGACCACAGTTGAAATTCATCAGTGTCTGTCACGCTTGTTAAATCATTAGCAAGTGATGCATTATTAAATAGGTTTTAGGACAGAAAGGCTCAAGACTACTATTGATAAGCAAATGTTGCTGATAATTTCTGGTGTGATAAACCAGAATAGAAAGTAATAGCTGTAAAACTCTGCAGTGATTTATGGGACAAAAAAAAGCCACTTTACAAGGTAAAGCAACATATTACTTGCTTTGTATTTTAGAAGTAATCAATTAGAAAAGTGTTTATCTTGTGGTAAAGTAAGTGCAATAAAAAAAGACCATAACACTAACAGACCTTGATTCATTAAACTGCATAGTCAAAAACATTTCAAAATGTAAAATAAATATCTCTATTTCAACATGCAAATCCTTTCCAAAAGCTTTCACTTGCAACAAGATGTGATATTATATATGTCCTTCTGTTAATATACCGTAGTTTATAGGTGAAGATTTTCCAATGCAGGTTGGGCTTTAGTGCTGAACTGTCAGAAGGCGCACAAAATCAAGCAATAACAGAATATTCCTGGAGGGTGATTTCTGCACTTTGATGTAGCTAGGCAAGATAGATCAAAAACAGTCATGATAAGGATTGCCCTCCATTTTCAACCAAATAAAGCTAAATTAATTTAACATTTGCTAGAAATCACATTCATTGAAAGAAGTTTTTTAAAGCTTAAAATCAGTTTTACCTTTTTTTTTGTTTTAATTTTGCATACAACAGGATGTAGTACAGTAAAGCCTTCTTAAAACAGAAAGTTTTCACACGTCTCATTCCATCATACAGTATATCTCACAAATAATTCCATGCACTGAACATATGGCATTTTGCAGCCATTGCACTGCTTATTCTCACACACTGTTTGGCTGTGAGGAATCAGA
Source organism: Staurois parvus (assembly GCF_062004578.1). Lineage (NCBI taxonomy): Eukaryota > Metazoa > Chordata > Amphibia > Anura > Ranidae > Staurois > Staurois parvus. The sequence continues at coordinate 1,204,450 of NW_028318006.1, read as the reverse complement.
GGGTTTCCTATAGTGATTGGCTGCAGCATTTTTAAATTAACCCAGAGCCAGCCACAGTGTTTCTAATCGTTAGCCACACTAGTCACGTTGTCACCAAGCCAGTGCAACCAGCCACAGTGCCCCTGATTTCCTGGCACACTAGTCAGAATGTTCCTGATTGATAGCCACGCTAGTACCAGTGTCGCAAAATCAGTGCAGCTAGCAATAGTGTCCCTGCTCACCACCAAACAAGTCAAAGTGTCAGCAGACCAGTGCAGCCAGACACAGTGTCCCTAATTGCTGTCACACCAGTTCCAATATCACCAGACCAGTGTATGAGTATGTTAGTGAATAGGCCTTTCAAATTCTGAGGATGACTAATGAGAGCAGTAAAAAACTCACAGTCAGATTCAGAATATGAACTTGTGGAAAGCAGCAGTTCATTAAATGCCACCACAGATTCAGAGGATGAAAGGGTCCCTGCTAAGAACAGTCAGGCTTACTATGTCACCAAGCACTGAACATCCTACTTAATTGCAGCAGGCAGTCACCGGCATTGTGATACATCCTGGTGAAAAAAATGTGATAGGCAGCCATTGCCCCTTAAAATCCCAAAGGTGTTTTTTGGATCTTGGGCCCCTCTATGCAGGTATTCTGCTAAAAAGTCCCACACATGTGGTATCCCCATACTCAGGAGAAGTAGAAAAATGTGTTTATGGGTTTAACTCTAAATATGCCCATACTGTGTTAGAAATTCTCCAATAAATGACGTCTTTTTAAAAAATAAATAATTTTTTTCAGAGCCTTTCTAGGACCTCCAAATATGTGATAGGTTGTTAGGAATTAGATGCATAATTTGTGCCCCTTAAAGCCTCCAGGACCTCCTTGGATTTTGGGTCCCTCTATGCTGTTAAAACCAAAGCATAGATTGCCAGCACACCATAGATCTTTAAAATAACATCCAAACATTTTTAACCACTTTCCATCTGACGTGTGTAGAGTATATAAACCTCCTGGCGGCAAGAAGGTAATACCAGGATCATGGATACAGCTGCCATGATCTTGGCACTGATTGGATATTATATAAAAGTGGAGACTGGCTATTATGTAAAAGTGATCTGGGCAGCTTTACAACCACCTGATCACTTTTACAGTTTTTACACTTTTTCCCGCCACCTGTTTTCTGGGCTTTCCCATTCCTCCGGGGAGCTTGGGACCTTGATAAGTAGCTCACTCCCTTGTGATAGCAATAAAGTTAAATGAAAAATGAAATTAAAAAGTTTTAAACATAAACCCCTTCCATGCAACACCTGCAAATACTAACATGCAATGTGACATGTGCTGTGTTTGGGGTGGCTCTAATTCTAATGAAGGACCACTAGATCTTAAAAGAAGGGCTGGGTTATTTTACAATAGCAGGGGCATATCTACAGGGGTCACAATTGTGACCTGGTCCAATGCTGGAGGGGGCCCATGCAGCCCCCCTGTATGCCTGGATAGGAGGAGCGATAGGCTATGCTGCATATAGAGGAATCGATCTCTCCATGTTCCGCCTGCAGCCTCTGAATGCATGCAGGAGGGAGAAAAGGAAAAGCAAGCGTTCAGTGGCGCAGGAACGCAGAGAGATTTATTTACTCTATATGCAGCTGTTCCTCCTATCCAGCTTCTTTCCTACTGCTGCCCCCCTATCCAGCTTCTTTCTGCTGCCCCCCAGTGCTTTCCAGCGCCCCTCCCCCCTGTTCTCCCCTGCTCCGGCACCCTCCATGCTCTCTGACACCCCCCGTGCTCTCCAGCAGCCCCCCTGAGCTCTTCACCTTCAGTGCTGGGGGGAAACTGTTGAGATGGAGAGCAGGCAAGGGGTCTGTATATACAGTGAGGAACAGAAGTATTTGAACACCCTGTGATTTTGCAAGTTCTCCCACTTAGAAATCATGGAGGGGTCTGAAATTCACATTGTAGGTGCATTCCCACTCTGAGAGACAGAATTAAAGAAAAAATTCAGGAAATCACATTGTATGATTTTTATAGAATTTATTTGTCTTGCACTGCTGAACATAAGTATTTGAACACCAAAGAAACAGCAAACATTCTGTCTCTCAAAGACCTGTTACTGTGCCTTTAAAAAGTCCACCTCTACTCCACTCATTGATCTAACTTAGTAGCACCTGTCTGAGTTCTTTAAAGACACCTGTCCACCCCACAGTCAGTCAGACACCAACTACTACCATGGGCAAGACCAAAGAGCTGTCAAAAGACACCAGAGACAAAATTGTGGACCTCCACAAGGCTGGAAAGGGCTACGGGGCAATTGCCAAGCAGCTTGGTGAAAATAGATCAACTGTTGGAGCAATTGTTAGAAAATGGAAGAGGCTAAAGATGACTGTCAGTCTCCCTCGGACTGGGGCTCCATACAAGATCTCACCTCATGGGGTTTTACTGATGATAAGAAAGGTGAGGAATCAGCCCAGAACTACAAGGGAGGAGCTGGTCAATGACATGAAGAAAGCTGGAACCACAGTTTCAAAGGTCACTGTTGGTAGAACACTACGCCGTCATGGTTTCAAATCATGAATTGCACGGAAGGTTCCCCTGCTCAAGTCATCACATGTCATGGCCCGTTTGAAGTTTGCCAATGACCATCTGGATGATCCAGAGGAGGCATGGGAGAAAGTGATGTGGTCAGATAAGACAAAAGTAGAACTTTTTGGTCTAAACTTCACTCGTCGTGTTTGGAGGAAAAAGAAGGATGAGTTGTATCCCAAGAACACCATCCCTACTGTGAAGCATGTGAGTGGTAACATCATGCTTTGGGGGTGCTTTTCTGCAAAGGGGACAGGATGACTGCACTGCATTAAGGAGAGGATGAATGGGGCCATTTATTGTGAGATTTTGAGGAACAACCTCCTTCCCTCAGTCTGAGCATTGAAGACGGGTCGTGGCTGGGTCTTACAACATGACAACAACCCAGAATAACCAAGGAGTGGCTTCGTAAGAAGCATATCAAGGTTCTGGAGTGGCCTAGCCAGTCTCCAGACCTAAATCCAATAGAACATCTTTGGAGGGAGCTGAAACTCTGTGTTGCTCAGCGACAGCCCCGAAGCCTGACAGATGTAGAGGAGATCTGTGTGGAGGAGTGGGCCAAAATCCCTGTTGCAGTGTGTGCAAATCTGGTCAAGAACTACAGGAAACGTTTGACCTCTGTAATTGCAAACAAAGGCTTCTGTACCAAATAACACTGATTTTCTCAGGTGTTCAAATACTTATGTTCAGCAGTGCAAGACAAATACATTCTTTAAAAAACATACAATGTGATTTCCTGAATTTTTTTTTTCTAAGTGGGAGAACTTGCAAAATTGCAGGGTGTTCAAATACTTCTGTTCCTCACTGTATGTAATTTACTGACCCCTTCTTTTTCTAAATGGAGAGTCAGTGATCGGTACTGATAACTGACTGTCCATTCATAACTGAAGTGTAGTAAACTGTGTTTACTTTACTTTAGTTTGTGAATGAAAAGGAAGCTCTGCACAGATCTATTCCTGTCCATTCTTTCTGTGCAGCTGAGACTGCAGAGAAGGAGATTAAGGGCTGTGTCCTCAATCTCCTTTCTTTGTCTCAAAGGTGAAACATCAGAGGTCTGTTTAGACCCCTATCTCACCAAAGCCCACCAACTGGGCTCCAAAAAAATTGTAAAATGTAATATTGTAAATATACAGTGGGGATCGAAAGTTTGGGCACCCCAGCTAAAAATGTGTATTATTGTGCATAAAGAAGCCAAGGAAAAATGGAAAAATCTCCAAAAGGCATCAAATTACAGATTAGACATTCTTATAATATGTCAACAAAAGTTAGATTTTATTTCCATCATTTACACTTTCAAAATAACAGAAAACAAAAAAATGGCGTCTGCAAAAGTTTGGGCACCCTGCAGAGTTAATATCTTGTACTGCCCCCTTTGGCAAGTATCACAGCTTGTAAACGCTTTTTGTAGCCAGCCAAGAGTCTTTCAATTCTTGTTTGAGGTATCTTTGCCCATTCTTCCTTACAAAAGTCTTCCAGTTCTTTGAGATTTCTGGGCTGTCTGTCACGCACTGCTCTTTTAAGGTCTATCCATAGATTTTCAATTATGTTGAGGTCAGGAGATTGTGAAGGCCATGGCAAAACCTTCAGTTTACGCCTCTTGATGTAATCCCTCGTGGATTTCGAGGTGTGTTTAGGATCATTATCCATTTGTAGAAGCCATCCTCTCTTTAACTTCAGCTTTTTCACAGATGGCATCAAGTTACCATCCAAAATTTGCTGAAATTTTATTGAATCCATTTTTCCTTCTACTCGTGAGATGTTCCCTGTGCCACTGGCTGCAACACAACCCCAAAGCATGATTGATCCAACCCCATGCTTAACAGTTGGACAGAGGTTCTTTTCATTAAATTCTGTGCCCCTTCTTCTCCAAACATACCTTTGCTCATTCCGGCCAAAAAGTTCCATTTTAACCTCATCAGTCCACAGAACTTGTTTCCAAAATGCATCAGGCTTGTCTATATGTTCATTTGCAAAGTTCAAACGATGATTTTTGTGGTGAGGACGTAGAAGAGGTTTTCTTCTGATGACTCTTCCATGAAGACCATATTTGTACAAGTATCTCTTTATAGTGGAATAGTGTACCACAACTCCAGTGTGTGCCAGATCTTTCTGGAGGGATCGTGCAGTCAAACGTGGGTTTTGAATTGTTTTTCTCACAATCCTGCGAGCTGTTCTGTCTGATATTTTTCTTGGTCTTCCAGATGTTGCTTTAACTTCCACTGTTCCTGATGACTGCCATTTCTTAATTGCATTCCGAACAGAGGATATTGACATCTGAAAACGCTTTGCTATCTTCTTATAGCCTTCTCCAGCTTTGTGAGCGTCAACTATTTTCAGTTTCAGTTTTCTAGACAACTGCTTAGAAGAACCCATGGTGCTGATTGTTGGGGCAAGGTCAGATGAGTCTGGGCATTTAAAACCTTTGAGATTGACATCACCTGGTCTTCCCAGATGATTATTGAGAACAATCCATGACACTGGCAGGTCTCAGCTTGGCAAAGGGGGCCGTGCATGCTATAAATTCTGCAGGGTGCCCAAACTTTTGCAGACACCATTTTTTTGTTTTCTGTTATTTTGAAAGTGTAAATGATGGAAATAAAAAATCTAACTTTTATTGACATATTATAAGAATGTCTAATCTGTAATTTGATGCCTTTTGGAGATTTTTCCATCTTTCCTTGGCTTCTTTATGCACATTAATACAAATTTTTAGCTGGGGTGCCCAAACTTTCGATCCCCACTGTATATACAGTGGGGATCGAAAGTTTGGGCACCCCAGCTTAAAATTTGTATTAATGTGCATAAAGAAGCCAAGGAAAGATGGAAAAATCTCCAAAAGGCATCAAATTACAGATTAGACATTCTTATAATATGTCAACAAAAGTTAGATTTTATTTCCATCATTTACACTTTCAAAATAACAGAAAACAAAAAAATGGTGTTTGCAAAAGTTTGGGCACCCTGCAGAGTTAATATCTTGTACTGCCCCCTTTGGCAAGTATCACAGCTTGTAAACGCTTTTTGTAGCCAGCCAAGAGTCTTTCAATTCTTGTTTGAGGTATCTTTGCCCATTCTTCCTTACAAAAGTCTTCCAGTTCTTTGAAATTTCTGGGCTGTCTGTCACGCACTGCTCTTTTAAGGTCTATCCATAGATTTTCAATCATGTTGAGGTCAGGAGATTGTGAAGGCCATGGCAAAACCTTCAGTTTACGCCTCTTGATGTAATCCCTCGTGGATTTTGAGGTGTGTTTAGGATCATTATCCATTTGTAGAAGCCAACCTCTTTAACTTCAGCTTTTTCACAGATGGCATCAAGTTATAATCCAAAATTTGCTGAAATTTTATTGAATTAATTTTTCCTTCTACTCGTGAGATGTTCCCTGTGCCACTGGCTGCAACACAACCCCAAAGCATGATTGATCCAACCCCATGCTTAACAGTTGGACAGAGGTTCTTTTCATTAAATTCTGTGCCCCTTCTTCTCCAAACGTACCTTTGCTCATTCCGGCCAGAAAGTTCAATTTTAACCTCATCGGTCCACAGAACTTGTTTCCAAAATGCATCAGGCTTGTCTATATGTTCATTTGCAAAGTTCAAATGATGATTTTTGTGGTGAGGACGTAGAAGAGGTTTTCTTCTGATGACTCTTCCATGAAGACCATATTTGTACAAGTATCTCTTTATAGTAGAATAGTGTACCACAACTCCAGTGTCTGCCAGATCTTTCTGGAGGGATCGTGCAGTCAAACGTGGGTTTTGAATAGTTTTTCTCACAATCCTGCGAGCGGTTCCGTCTCATATTTTTCTTGGTCTTCCAGATGTTGCTTTAACTTCCACTGTTCCTGATGACTGCCATTTCTTAATTACATTCCGAACAGAGGATATTGACATCTGAAAACGCTTTTCTATCTTCTTATAGCCTTCTCCAGCTTTGTGAGCGTCAACTATTTTCAGTTTCAGTTTTCTAGACAACCACTTAGAAGAACCCATGGTGCTGATTGTTAGGGCAAGGTCAGATGAGTCTGGGCATTTAAAACCTTTGAGATTGACATCACCTGGTCTTCCCAGACGATGATTGAGAACAATCCATGACACTGGCAGGTCTCAGCTTTGCAAAGGGGGCAGTGCATGCTATAAATTCTGCAGGGTGCCCAAAGTTTTGCAGACGCCATTTTTTTGTTTTCTGTTATTTTGAAAGTGTAAATGATGGAAATAAAATCTAACTTTTGTTGACATATTATAAGAATGTCTAATCTGTAATTTGATGCCTTTTGGAGATTTTTCCATCTTTCCTTGGCTTCTTTATGCACATTAATACAAATGTTTAGCTGGGGTGCCCAAACATTCGATCCCCACTGTATATATATATATATATATATATATATATATATATATATACACACAGTTGTGTTCAAAATAATAGCAGTGTGTTGAAAAAAGTGAATAAACCTCAAAATCCTTCTAATAGCTTTTATTTCCATACACACAAATGCATTGGGAACACTACACATTCTATTCCAAATCAAAACATGAAGAAAAATATATCAAATTTGTGTTCCTCTAAAAAAATTGAAGAAAAGTGAACATTAGACTGTTCAAAAAAAAGCAGTGTTTGTATTCTTCTTTACAAACTTAAACATTCACTATATAAACTGAAAAATGTTTGAAGATTTTGCTTTCCTTTGAATCACTTAATTAATATTTAGTTATATAACCACTGTTTCTGAGAACTGCCGTACATCTGTGTTGCATGGAGTCAACCAACTTCTGGCACCTGTGAACAGGTATTCCAGCCCAGGATGATTGGACTACATTCCACAGTTCTTCTCTATTTCTTGGTTTTGCCTCAGAAACTGCATTTTTGATGTCACCCCACAAGTTTTCTATTGGATTAAGATCTGGGGATTGGGCTGGCCACTCCATAATGTCAATCTTGTTGGTCTGGAACCAAGATGTTGCACATTTACTGGTGTGTTTGGGGTCGTTGTCTTGTTGGAACGCCCATTTCAAGGGCATTTCCTCTTCAGCATAAGGCAGCATGACCTCTTCAAGTATTCTGATGTATTCAAACTGATCCATGATCCCTGGTATGCGATAAATAGGCCCAACACTATAGTATGAGAAACATCCCCATATCATGATGCTTGCGCAACCATGCTTCACTGTCTTCATAGTGTACTGTGGCTTGAATTCAGTGTTTGGGGGTCGTCTGACAAACTGTCTCCGGCCACTAGACCCAAAAAGAACAATCTTACTTTCATCAGTCCACAAAATGTTGCGCCATTTCTCTTTAGGCCAGTCAATGTGCTCTTTGGCAAATTGTAACCTCTTCAGCACGTCTTTTTTTCAACAGTGGAACTTTGCGGGGACTTCTTGCAGATAGCTTGGCTTCACATAGGCGTCTTCTAATTGTAACAGTACTCACAGGTAACTTTAGACCTTCTTTGATCTTCCTGGAGGTGATTGTTGCCATTTTGGCTATTCTTCTATCCATTCGAATGGTAGTTTTTCACTTTCTTCCACGTCTTTCAGGTTTTGGTTGCCATTTTAAAGCATTTGCGATCATTTTAGCTGAGCAGCCTATCATTTTCTGCACTTTTTTTATATGTTTTCCCCTCTCCAATCAACCTTTTAATTCTTCTGAACAATGTCTGGAATGACCCATTTTCCTCAGAATTTCAGAGAGAAATGCACTGTAACCAGCATGTACAACATTTGCTACTTTCCTTCCTTAAATAAAAGGGCAATAATTGCCACCTGTTTTTCAATGAATGAATGACCTCACTAATAGAACTCCACACTGCTATTATTTTGAACATGCCCCTTTCAATTAGTGATTCAATTACACAGAATCAGCAGCATGCATGTCATGACTGTTGGGTCTGTTGGATTTCTATTACTCTACTACACCTGCTAGTAAATTATTTGCCATGTAGAAATATAATTTCTACCAAAAACAGTGATTGATCAGGTTAGTGATGTCTGACTGCTATTATTTTGAACACAACTGTATATATATAAAGAAAAAAACTACTGACACCAGTGGCTGAACTACCAGGGTCACAAAGGTCATACTTGCGCCAGGCCCTGCCATTCCACCACTAGGTTCGGAGGGAAGGGTTCCAACCAGAGGATAGGGGGGCTCTTCATAGTTTATTGCACCAGGGCCCTGAAGGTTCTAGTTAGGCCACTGACAAAAAAGTAAAAAATATTATTTTTTTCAAAATTGTCTGTTTTTGTTTATAGTGCAAAAAATAAAAAAACACACAGGTGATCAAATACCACTGAACAAAAGCTCTATTTGTGGGAAAAAAAGGAACATAAATTTATTTTATGAACAGCATTGCATGACTGTGCAATTGTCAGTTAAAGTAAGGCAATGCTATATTACAAAAAATGGCCTGGTCAGGAAGGGGGGTAAATCCTCTGGAAGGCAAGTGGTTAAAGTATTGACAACTAGTGCTAAGGTCTTAATTAAAGCCTATACTGTACAGTGGGGCAAAAAAGTATTTAGTCAGCCACCAATTGTGCAAGTTCTCCCATTAAAAAAGATGAGAGAGGCCTGCAATTGGCATCATAGGTAGACCTCAACTATGAGAAACATAATGAGAAAAAAAATCCAGACAATCACATTGGCTGATTTGGAAAGAATTTATTTGCAAATTATGGTGGAAAATAAGTATTTGGTCAATATCAAAAGTTCGTCTCAATACTTTGTTATATATCCTTTGTTGGCAATGACAGAGGTCAAACGTTTCCTGTAAGTCTTCACAAGGTTGGCACACACTGTTGCTGGTATGTTGGCCCATTCCTCCATGCAGATCTCCTCTAGAGCAGTGATGTTTTGGGGCTGTCGCTGGGCAACACGGACTTTCAACTCCCTCCAAAGGTTTTCTATGGGGTTGAGATCTGGAGACTGGCTAGGCCACTCCAGGACCTTGAAATGCTTCATACGAAGCCACTCCTTCGTTGCCCGGGCGGTATGTTTGGGATCATTGTCATGTTGGAAGACCCAGCCATGTTTCATCTTCAATGCCCTTCCTGATGGAAGGAGGTTTGCACTCAAAACCTCACGATACTTGGCCCCATTCATTCTGTCTTGTACATGGATCAGTCGTCCTGGTCCCTTTTGTGGAGAAACAGCCTCAAAGCATGATGTTGCCACCCCCATGCTTCACAGTAGGTATTAGAGATGAGCGAATCGAACTTGGCGAAGTGGAATTCGTTTTGAATATTAGGAAAAATTCGATTCGCACCGAATCCGAATATTAGCAAACTTCGGATGCACGAATCGAATTTTTCCCGATCGGCCGATTTTCATCCCTTCTACAGCCGGCAAAAAGTGTCCCTGCAGAGAGCTCCGCTATTTCTGACAGTTCTCTGACAGTTCCTTCACATTTACAGCGGTTGAAACATTGTATCTATTTGTTTCCATTTAGGATACAGATGTTTTTATTCGGAAACAGATACAATGTTTCAACCGCTGTAAATGTGAAGGAACTGTCAGAGAACTGTCAGAAATAGCGGAGCTCTCTGCAGATACACTTTTTGCTGTACTGGAATTCTTCTTCTTTTCATTCTTCTTCTTCTTTTCATTCTTCTTCTTCTTTTCATTCTTCTTCTTCTTTTCATTCTTCTTCTTCTTTTCATTCTTCTTTTCATTCTTCTTCTTCTTCTTTTCATTCTTCTTCTTCTTCTTTTCATTCTTCTTTTCATTCTTCTTCTTCTTCTTTTCATTCTTCTTTTCATTCTTCTCATTCTTCTTTTCATTCTTCTTTTCATTCTTCTTCTCATTCTTCTTTTCATTCTTCTTCTTCTTCTTTTCATTCTTCTTTTCATTCTTCTTCTTCTTCTTTTCATTCTTCTTTTCATTCTTCTTCTTCTTTTCATTCTTCTTCTTTTCATTCTTCTTCTTCTTCTTTTCATTCTTCTTCTTCTTTTCATTCTTCTTCTTCTTCTTTTCATTCTTCTTTTCATTCTTCTTCTTCTTCTTTTCATTCTTCTTCTTCTTCTTTTCATTCTTCTTTTCATTCTTCTCATTCTTCTTTTCATTCTTCTTCTTCTTCTTTTCATTCTTCTTCTTCTTCTTTTCATTCTTCTTCTTCTTCTTTTCATTCTTCTTTTCATTCTTCTTCTTCTTCTTTTCATTCTTCTTTTCATTCTTCTCATTCTTCTTTTCATTCTTCTTTTCATTCTTCTTCTCATTCTTCTTTTCATTCTTCTTCTTCTTCTTTTCATTCTTCTTCTTTTCATTCTTCTTCTTTTCATTCTTCTTTTCATTCTTCTTCTTCTTCTTTTCATTCTTCTTCTTCTTTTCATTCTTCTTCTTCTTCTTTTTATTCTTCTTTTCATTCTTCTCATTCTTCTTTTCATTCTTCTTTTCATTCTTCTTCTCATTCTTCTTTTCATTCTTCTTCTTCTTTTCATTCTTCTTCTTCTTCTTTTCATTCTTCTTTTCATTCTTCTTCTTCTTCTTTTCATTCTTCTTCGTCGTGCCCCGTGACTGCCCAAATGAGTGAAGTGTGCGGTGATTCTAAGATCGACGGCACTCATCTGCATGTCATACTGACTGACAGTATTATTTCTCTTCCCCAGCAGACTCCAAGGGCATTTAAATTAAAGGTACAGTGTTCTGCACTAATATAAAGGCTCTCTGAAGCCTAGAAACCCTTTTAATAAGTTAAATTCGCAGCGAATAAATTCGCATCGAATCGAATTTCTTCCGCAAATTCGGCGAATCAGCCGAATCAAATTTTTGAATAATTCGCTCATCTCTAGTAGGTATGGTGTTCTTTGGATGCAACTCAGCATTCTCTCTCCTCCAAACAAGATGAGTTGTGTTTCTACCAAACAGTTCTATTTTGGTTTCATATGACATTCTCCCAATCCTCTTCTGGATCATCCAAATGCTCTCTAGCAAACTTCAGAAGGGCCCGGACATGTACTGGCTTAAGCAGTGGGACACGTCTGGCACTGCAGGATCTGAGTCCCTGGTGGCGTAGTGTGTTACTGATGGTAGCCTTTGTTACGTTGGTCCCAGCTCTCTGCAAGTCATTCACTAGGTCCCCCCGTGGTCCTGGGATTTTTGCTCACCTTTCTTGTGATCATTTTGACCCCACGGGGTGAGATCTTGCGTGGAGCCCCAGATCGAGGGAGATTATCAGTGGTCTTGTATGTCTTCCATTTTCTAATTATTGCTCCCACAGTTGAATTGTTCACACCAAGCTGCTTGCCTATTGCAGATTCAGTCTTCCCAGTCCGGGGCAGGTCTACAATTTTGTTTCTGGTGTCCTTCGACAGCTCTTTGGTCTTCACCATAGTGGAGTTTGGCGTGTGACTGTTTGAACTTGTTATCAGTATAAAAGACACCTGTCCACAACCTCAAACAGGTGCCATTGATACAGGTAATGAGTGCAGGACAGAGGAGCCTCTTAAAGAAGAAGGTACAGGTCTGTGAGAGCAAGAAATTTTGTGTGTTTGTAGGTGACCAAATACTTATTTTCAACCATAATTTGCAAATAAATTCTTTCCAAATCAGCCAATGTGATTGTCTGGATTTTTTTTCTCATTTTGTCTCTCATAGTTGAGGTCTACCTATGATGCCAATTACAGGCCTCTTTCATCTTTTTAAGTGGGAGAACTTGCACAATTGGTGGCTGACAAAATACTTTTTTGCCCCACTGTATATGCATGTGAAATCTCTTCTCTTCTTCCCACTTTTTCCCATCACTGAACAGTGTACGTAAGAAGAGAAGAATACTGCCTTTGTACCCTTTTTGTCAGGGTCTCCTCAAGTACCACTTAAAGTGGAACCTTGCACACATGCAAATTATTGGTTTTGAAATCTCCACTGCACATGTGAAGCCTGAGCAGCATTTTCGGCATGTGAGAGATGTGCTGAACTCGCTCACTCGACTGGGGAGATGTTGATCAGGCCCTATTATCTCAGTCAGAAGTTCCATAATAAAGTGAACATACATTCCCTTCTGTGCGATTCTCTCTGCTGAGTCTGTGTCAGTATGCTATCTCCTTTGGACTTCCCAAGTTCCTTGGAGGGAACTTTACAGAGTGACACCAGCGTTTGTGAAAGCTTCTCTCAGCTTCTTACTATATCATCATGCTGGACAGGAAAGGTCTGCTACTTACTGCTTTCTTTGCAGTGATTTATATTGGATAAATCCAAATCCTCTGGCAGATCACATATAGAGCAGCATACAGACTTTCTCTGCCATGCATGGTAATAGCAGGTGACAGCTGGTGAGTAGTTTTCATAGCCGAAGGTGCTGCTCTGATAGCAGTCTGCAAGGGGCTGTTCAAGCAATATATACAAGAGGCATCAGCTTCCATCAGCTGCTGGCAGCAAGTCATGCTGATGAAGCACTGAAGAAAGGGCAATAAAAGAAGGGGGACTGATCTATTTGCGTAGATCATATTTACAACCCACTTCGGACAAGTTTCCTGACATCAAGAGAAAAAAAAGTAATGCAGCTACAGCACACAGACTGTGATTAACATCCTCAGCTCTGTTCCTGTGTGCTGTGTGAAGGGGGTTGTCCCTTCTCTCCAGTCAGCTCTCACTGAGATCTCAGAGTGAAACAATTAAACTACCTGCCCAAAGATCACAGTTAGAGATGAGCGAATCGAAGTATCCGAAGTGGAATTCGAGTCGAATTTCGGAAAAATTTCGATTCGTGCCGAATCCGAAAAACAGCCTAATTCGGACGCGCGAATCGAAATTTTTCCGAAAATGGCGGCTGACATGTGCGGCGACGGAGCGGGGATGTCGGGGAAGGCGCGCAGACAAGGCGCGCTGCCCCATAATGCATTCCTCAACGACATGTGATCGCATCAGCCAATCAGCAGCCAGCCAGCCAGCACTGTGTAATGGTCGAGGTATATATAGCGGCCATTTTGGAAATCTTCATTTGCCTGCAGTCATTGAACAGAGGCAGACCGCTCTGTACTAGGGACAGGGACAGAGTTAGGGCCACAGAAACGAGAATAGGGGACAGAGAGAAGTTACTTAGGGACAGAGAACCATTACTCAGGGACACAGACTTGTTAATGAGGGCCACAGAATCGTTATTTAGGGACAAAGAAACGCTAGTTAGGGCCACAGAATTCATACTCAGGGACAGACAGAATTGTTACTCAGTGCCAGAGAATTGTTACTTAGGGCCACAGAAACGTTATTAGGGCCACAGAATTTTTACTCAGGGACAGACAGAATTGTTACTGAGTGCCAGAGAATTGTTACTCAGGGACAGACAGAATTGTTACTGAGTGCCAGAGAATTCTTACTCAGGGCCACAGAATTCATTCTCAGGGACAGACAGAATTGTTACTCAGGGACAGACAGAATTGTTACTGAGTGCCAGAGAATTGTTACTCAGGGACAGACAGAATTGTTACTGAGTGCCAGAGAATTGTTACTCAGGGACAGACAGAATTGTTACTGAGTGCCAGAGAATTGTTACTCAGGGACAGACAGAATTGTTACTGAGTGCCAGAGAATTGTTACTCTCACAGACACAAAATTGTTACTTGCACAGACACAGAATTGTTACTTGCACAGACACACAATTGTTACTCAGGGCCACAGAATTCATACTCAGGGACAGACAGAATTGTTACTGAGTGCCAGAGAATTCTTACTCAGGGCCACAGAATTCATACTCAGGGACAGACAGAATTGTTACTCAGGGACAGACAGAATTGTTACTGAGTGCCAGAGAATTGTTACTCAGGGACAGACAGAATTGTTACTGAGTGCCAGAGAATTGTTACTCAGGGACAGACAGAATTGTTACTGAGTGCCAGAGAATTGTTACTCTCACAGACACAAAATTGTTACTTGCACAGACACAGAATTGTTACTCGCACAGAGACAGAATTGTTACTCAGGGCCACAGAATTCATACTCAGGGACAGACAGAATTGTTACTGAGTGCCAGAGAATTGTTACTCAGGGACAGACAGAATTGTTACTGAGTGCCAGAGAATTGTTACTCTCACAGACACAAAATTGTTACTTGCACAGACACAGAATTGTTACTTGCACAGACACACAATTGTTACTCAGGGCCACAGAATTCATACTCAGGGACAGACAGAATTGTTACTGAGTGCCAGAGAATTCTTACTCAGGGCCACAGAATTCATACTCAGGGACAGACAGAATTGTTACTCAGGGACAGACAGAATTGTTACTGAGTGCCAGAGAATTGTTACTCAGGGACAGACAGAATTGTTACTGAGTGCCAGAGAATTGTTACTCTCACAGACACAAAATTGTTACTTGCACAGACACAGAATTGTTACTTGCACAGACACACAATTGTTACTCAGGGCCACAGAATTCATACTCAGGGACAGACAGAATTGTTACTGAGTGCCAGAGAATTGTTACTCAGGGACAGACAGAATTGTTACTGAGTGCCAGAGAATTGTTACTCTCACAGACACAAAATTGTTACTTGCACAGACACAGAATTGTTACTCGCACAGAGACAGAATTGTTACTCAGGGCCACAGAATTCATACTCAGGGACAGACAGAATTGTTACTGAGTGCCAGAGAATTGTTACTCAGGGAAGACAGAATTGTTACTGAGTGCCATAGAATTGTTACTCAGGGACAGACAGAATTGTTACTGAGTGCCAGAGAATTGTTACTCTCACAGACACAAAATTGTTACTTGCACAGACACAGAATTGTTACTCGCACAGAGACAGAATTGTTACTCAGGGCCACAGAATTCATACTCAGGGACAGACAGAATTGTTACTGAGTGCCAGAGAATTGTTACTCAGGGACAGACAGAATTGTTACTGAGTGCCAGAGAATTGTTACTCTCACAGACACAAAATTGTTACTTGCACAGACACAGAATTGTTACTTGCACAGACACACAATTGTTACTCAGGGCCACAGAATTCATACTCAGGGACAGACAGAATTGTTACTGAGTGCCAGAGAATTGTTACTCAGGGACAGACAGAATTGTTACTGAGTGCCAGAGAATTGTTACTCTCACAGACACAAAATTGTTACTTGCACAGACACAGAATTGTTACTCGCACAGAGACAGAATTGTTACTCAGGGCCACAGAATTCATACTCAGGGACAGACAGAATTGTTACTGAGTGCCAGAGAATTGTTACTCAGGGAAGACAGAATTGTTACTGAGTGCCATAGAATTGTTACTCAGGGACAGACAGAATTGTTACTGAGTGCCAGAGAATTGTTACTCTCACAGACACAAAATTGTTACTTGCACAGACACAGAATTGTTACTCGCACAGAGACAGAATTGTTACTCAGGGCCACAGAATTCATACTCAGGGACAGACAGAATTGTTACTGAGTGCCAGAGAATTGTTACTCAGGGACAGACAGAATTGTTACTGAGTGCCAGAGAATTGTTACTCTCACAGACACAAAATTGTTACTTGCACAGACACAGAATTGTTACTTGCACAGACACACAATTGTTACTGAGTGCCAGAGAATTGTTACTCAGGGACAGACAGAATTGTTACTGAGTGCCAGAGAATTGTTACTCAGGGACAGACAGAATTGTTACTGAGTGCCAGAGAATTGTTACTCAGGGACAGACAGAATTGTTACTGAGTGCCAGAGAATTGTTACTCGCACAGACACAAAATTGTTACTTGCACAGACACAGAATTGTTACTCGCACAGAGACAGAATTGTTACTCAGGGCCACAGAATTCATACTCAGGGACAGACAGAATTGTTACTGAGTGCCAGAGAATTGTTACTCAGGGACAGACAGAATTGTTACTGAGTGCCAGAGAATTGTTACTCTCACAGACACAAAATTGTTACTTGCACAGACACAGAATTGTTACTTGCACAGACACACAATTGTTACTCAGGGCCACAGAATTCATACTCAGGGACAGACAGAATTGTTACTGAGTGCCAGAGAATTCTTACTCAGGGCCACAGAATTCATACTCAGGGACAGACAGAATTGTTACTCAGGGACAGACAGAATTGTTACTGAGTGCCAGAGAATTGTTACTCAGGGACAGACAGAATTTTTACTGAGTGCCAGAGAATTGTTACTCTCACAGACACAAAATTGTTACTTGCACAGACACAGAATTGTTACTTGCACAGACACACAATTGTTACTCAGGGCCACAGAATTCATACTCAGGGACAGACAGAATTGTTACTGAGTGCCAGAGAATTGTTACTCAGGGACACCTAATCGTTGAATTAAATAGTATGTCAGACAACATGCAGAGGAGTGGCAGAGGAGGCAATGTTTTAGGAGCGAGCAGACGTGGCAGCAGAGGAAGGGGTCGAGGCAGCAGTATTCGCAGCCAGAGGCCAGTGCTCCCGGTGTCATCCAGCGGTCGTGTCTCCACCGACAACCCTGCCGTCATTGATTGGTTGGCTCGGTCGTCTTCCTCTTCCCAGGTCACCTCTGACACCTACAGCCAACGGTCGGTGGGTACGTCAGACACAACCGTTAGTTGGCATGGCCCGGGACCAAGCCCACTGAAATCACGTGTCCTCTACCTGCCCCTGTCCTTTGCTGTTCCCTCACCAAGCGAAGTATCGCATGCTGTGGGCTCAGCCCCACTGTACAGTGAGGAAGAGCTAACAGAGGGCGGTCAGGAACGGGGGGAGACATCGGCCTTTTCAGCAGCCAAGCGAACAAGTACTGGCGAGGAGAGTGGCTCGGTAGCCGGTCTAGAGACAGGTCTGTCTCCTGTCTCATGTGCCACTTTCAGGTCTCTTCACACTGCTGGTGTGTTTAATTTTTTGACATAGGGTGCAGGCAGATTACGGGCCTCACATAGCTGCTGCCAGGCCCCTAATCTGCCATGGGCCCCTATATACCGCCTCCTCATGCTGCTGCCAAGTCCAGAGTCTGTCATGGTCCCTGTACGGCCTCCCATTGCTGCTGTCTCCATCGCCACACTCTGCTGCCATGTGCCACTTTCAGGTCTCTTCACACTGCTGGTGTGTTAAATTTTTTGACATAGGGTGCAGGCAGATTACGGGCCTCACATAGCTGCTGCCAGGCCCCTAATCTGCCATGGGCCCCTATATACCGCCTCCTCCTGCTGCTGCCAGGTCCAGAGTCTCTCATGGGTCCCTGTACGGCCTCCCATTGCTGCTGTCTCCATCGCCACACTCTGCTGCCATGTGCCACTTTCAGGTCTCTTCACACTGCTGGTGTGTTAAATTTTTTGACATAGGGTGCTGCAAGATAACGGGCCTCACATAGCTGCTGCCAGGCCCCTAATCTGCCATGGGCCCCTATATACCGCCTCCTCATGCTGCTGCCAAGTCCAGAGTCTGTCATGGTCCCTGTACGGCCTCCCATTGCTGCTGTCTCCATCGCCACACTCTGCTGCCATGTGCCACTTTCAGGTCTCTTCACACTGCTGGTGTGTTAAATTTTTTGACATAGGGTGCTGCAAGATAACGGGCCTCACATAGCTGCTGCCAGTCCCCTAATCAGCCATGGGCCCCTATACCGCCTCCTCCTGCTGCTGCCAGGTCCAGAGTCTCTCATGCCATGTGCCACTTTCAGGTCTCTTCACACTGCTGGTGTGTTAAATTTTTTGACATAGGGTGCTGCAAGATAACGGGCCTCACATAGCTGCTGCCAGGCCCCTAATCTGCCATGGGCCCCTATATACCGCCTCCTCATGCTGCTGCCAAGTCCAGAGTCTGTCATGGTCCCTGTACGGCCTCCCATTGCTGCTGTCTCCATCGCCACACTCTGCTGCCATGTGCCACTTTCAGGTCTCTTCACACTGCTGGTGTGTTAAATTTTTTGACATAGGGTGCAGGCAGATTACGGGCCTCACATAGCTGCTGCCAGGCCCCTAATCTGCCATGGGCCCCTATATACCGCCTCCTCATGCTGCTGCCAAGTCTAGAGTCTGTCATGGGTCCCTGTACGGCCTCCCATTGCTGCTGTCTCCATCGCCACACTCTGCTGCCATGTGCCACTTTCAGGTCTCTTCACACTGCTGGTGTGTTAAATTTTTTGACATAGGGTGCAGGCAGATTACGGGCCTCACATAGCTGCTGCCAGGCCCCTAATCTGCCATGGGCCCCTATATACCGCCTCCTCCTGCTGCTGCCAGGTCCAGAGTCTCTCATGGGTCCCTGTACGGCCTCCCATTGCTGCTGTCTCCATCGCCACACTCTGCTGCCATGTGCCACTTTCAGGTCTCTTCACACTGCTGGTGTGTTAAATTTTTTGACATAGGGTGCAGGCAGATTACGGGCCTCACATAGCTGCTGCCAGGCCCCTAATCTGCCATGGGCCCCTATATACCACCTCCTCCTGCTGCTGCCAGGTCCAGAGTCTCTCATGGGTCCCTGTACGGCCTCCCATTGCTGCTGTCTCCATCGCCACACTCTGCTGCCATGTGCCACTTTCAGGTCTCTTCACACTGCTGGTGTGTTAAATTTTTTGACATAGGGTGCTGCAAGATAACGGGCCTCACATAGCTGCTGCCAGGCCCCTAATCTGCCATGGGCCCCTATATACCGCCTCCTCATGCTGCTGCCAAGTCCAGAGTCTGTCATGGTCCCTGTACGGCCTCCCATTGCTGCTGTCTCCATCGCCACACTCTGCTGCCATGTGCCACTTTCAGGTCTCTTCACACTGCTGGTGTGTTAAATTTTTTGACATAGGGTGCAGGCAGATTACGGGCCTCACATAGCTGCTGCCAGGCCCCTAATCTGCCATGGGCCCCTATATACCGCCTCCTCCTGCTGCTGCCAGGTCCAGAGTCTCTCATGGGTCCCTGTACGGCCTCCCATTGCTGCTGTCTCCATCGCCACACTCTGCTGCCATGTGCCACTTTCAGGTCTCTTCACACTGCTGGTGTGTTAAATTTTTTGACATAGGGTGCTGCAAGATAACGGGCCTCACATAGCTGCTGCCAGGCCCCTAATCTGCCATGGGCCCCTATATACCGCCTCCTCATGCTGCTGCCAAGTCCAGAGTCTGTCATGGTCCCTGTACGGCCTCCCATTGCTGCTGTCTCCATCGCCACACTCTGCTGCCATGTGCCACTTTCAGGTCTCTTCACACTGCTGGTGTGTTAAATTTTTTGACATAGGGTGCAGGCAGATTACGGGCCTCACATAGCTGCTGCCAGGCCCCTAATCTGCCATGGGCCCCTATATACCGCCTCCTCATGCTGCTGCCAAGTCTAGAGTCTGTCATGGGTCCCTGTACGGCCTCCCATTGCTGCTGTCTCCATCGCCACACTCTGCTGCCATGTGCCACTTTCAGGTCTCTTCACACTGCTGGTGTGTTAAATTTTTTGACATAGGGTGCAGGCAGATTACGGGCCTCACATAGCTGCTGCCAGGCCCCTAATCTGCCATGGGCCCCTATATACCGCCTCCTCCTGCTGCTGCCAGGTCCAGAGTCTCTCATGGGTCCCTGTACGGCCTCCCATTGCTGCTGTCTCCATCGCCACACTCTGCTGCCATGTGCCACTTTCAGGTCTCTTCACACTGCTGGTGTGTTAAATTTTTTGACATAGGGTGCAGGCAGATTACGGGCCTCACATAGCTGCTGCCAGGCCCCTAATCTGCCATGGGCCCCTATATACCACCTCCTCCTGCTGCTGCCAGGTCCAGAGTCTCTCATGGGTCCCTGTACGGCCTCCCATTGCTGCTGTCTCCATCGCCACACTCTGCTGCCATGTGCCACTTTCAGGTCTCTTCACACTGCTGGTGTGTTAAATTTTTTGACATAGGGTGCTGCAAGATAACGGGCCTCACATAGCTGCTGCCAGGCCCCTAATCTGCCATGGGCCCCTATATACCGCCTCCTCATGCTGCTGCCAAGTCCAGAGTCTGTCATGGTCCCTGTACGGCCTCCCATTGCTGCTGTCTCCATCGCCACACTCTGCTGCCATGTGCCACTTTCAGGTCTCTTCACACTGCTGGTGTGTTAAATTTTTTGACATAGGGTGCAGGCAGATTACGGGCCTCACATAGCTGCTGCCAGGCCCCTAATCTGCCATGGGCCCCTATATACCGCCTCCTCCTGCTGCTGCCAGGTCCAGAGTCTCTCATGGGTCCCTGTACGGCCTCCCATTGCTGCTGTCTCCATCGCCACACTCTGCTGCCATGTGCCACTTTCAGGTCTCTTCACACTGCTGGTGTGTTAAATTTTTTGACATAGGGTGCTGCAAGATAACGGGCCTCACATAGCTGCTGCCAGGCCCCTAATCTGCCATGGGCCCCTATATACCGCCTCCTCATGCTGCTGCCAAGTCCAGAGTCTGTCATGGTCCCTGTACGGCCTCCCATTGCTGCTGTCTCCATCGCCACACTCTGCTGCCATGTGCCACTTTCAGGTCTCTTCACACTGCTGGTGTGTTAAATTTTTTGACATAGGGTGCAGGCAGATTACGGGCCTCACATAGCTGCTGCCAGGCCCCTAATCTGCCATGGGCCCCTATATACCGCCTCCTCCTGCTGCTGCCAGGTCCAGAGTCTCTCATGGGTCCCTGTACGGCCTCCCATTGCTGCTGTCTCCATCGCCACACTCTGCTGCCATGTGCCACTTTCAGGTCTCTTCACACTGCTGGTGTGTTAAATTTTTTGACATAGGGTGCAGGCAGATTACGGGCCTCACATAGCTGCTGCCAGGCCCCTAATCTGCCATGGGCCCCTATATACCACCTCCTCCTGCTGCTGCCAGGTCCAGAGTCTCTCATGGGTCCCTGTACGGCCTCCCATTGCTGCTGTCTCCATCGCCACACTCTGCTGCCATGTGCCACTTTCAGGTCTCTTCACACTGCTGGTGTGTTAAATTTTTTGACATAGGGTGCTGCAAGATAACGGGCCTCACATAGCTGCTGCCAGGCCCCTAATCTGCCATGGGCCCCTATATACCGCCTCCTCATGCTGCTGCCAAGTCCAGAGTCTGTCATGGTCCCTGTACGGCCTCCCATTGCTGCTGTCTCCATCGCCACACTCTGCTGCCATGTGCCACTTTCAGGTCTCTTCACACTGCTGGTGTGTTAAATTTTTTGACATAGGGTGCAGGCAGATTACGGGCCTCACATAGCTGCTGCCAGGCCCCTAATCTGCCATGGGCCCCTATATACCGCCTCCTCCTGCTGCTGCCAGGTCCAGAGTCTCTCATGGGTCCCTGTACGGCCTCCCATTGCTGCTGTCTCCATCGCCACACTCTGCTGCCATGTGCCACTTTCAGGTCTCTTCACACTGCTGGTGTGTTAAATTTTTTGACATAGGGTGCTGCAAGATAACGGGCCTCACATAGCTGCTGCCAGGCCCCTAATCTGCCATGGGCCCCTATATACCGCCTCCTCATGCTGCTGCCAAGTCCAGAGTCTGTCATGGTCCCTGTACGGCCTCCCATTGCTGCTGTCTCCATCGCCACACTCTGCTGCCATGTGCCACTTTCAGGTCTCTTCACACTGCTGGTGTGTTAAATTTTTTTACATAGGGTGCAGGCAGATTACGGGCCTCACATAGCTGCTGCCAGGCCCCTAATCTGCCATGGGCCCCTATATACCGCCTCCTCATGCTGCTGCCAAGTCTAGAGTCTGTCATGGGTCCCTGTACGGCCTCCCATTGCTGCTGTCTCCATCGCCACACTCTGCTGCCATGTGCCACTTTCAGGTCTCTTCACACTGCTGGTGTGTTAAATTTTTTGACATAGGGTGCTGCAAGATAACGGGCCTCACATAGCTGCTGCCAGGCCCCTAATCTGCCATGGGCCCCTATATACCGCCTCCTCATGCTGCTGCCAAGTCCAGAGTCTGTCATGGTCCCTGTACGGCCTCCCATTGCTGCTGTCTCCATCGCCACACTCTGCTGCCATGTGCCACTTTCAGGTCTCTTCACACTGCTGGTGTGTTAAATTTTTTGACATAGGGTGCAGGCAGATTACGGGCCTCACATAGCTGCTGCCAGGCCCCTAATCTGCCATGGGCCCCTATATACCGCCTCCTCATGCTGCTGCCAAGTCCAGAGTCTGTCATGGTCCCTGTACGGCCTCCCATTGCTGCTGTCTCCATCGCCACACTCTGCTGCCATGTGCCACTTTCAGGTCTCTTCACACTGCTGGTGTGTTAAATTTTTTGACATAGGGTGCAGGCAGATTACGGGCCTCACATAGCTGCTGCCAGGCCCCTAATCTGCCATGGGCCCCTATATACCACCTCCTCCTGCTGCTGCCAGGTCCAGAGTCTCTCATGGGTCCCTGTACGGCCTCCCATTGCTGCTGTCTCCATCGCCACACTCTGCTGCCATGTGCCACTTTCAGGTCTCTTCACACTGCTGGTGTGTTAAATTTTTTGACATAGGGTGCTGCAAGATAACGGGCCTCACATAGCTGCTGCCAGGCCCCTAATCTGCCATGGGCCCCTATATACCGCCTCCTCATGCTGCTGCCAAGTCCAGAGTCTGTCATGGTCCCTGTACGGCCTCCCATTGCTGCTGTCTCCATCGCCACACTCTGCTGCCATGTGCCACTTTCAGGTCTCTTCACACTGCTGGTGTGTTAAATTTTTTGACATAGGGTGCTGCAAGATAACGGGCCTCACATAGCTGCTGCCAGGCCCCTAATCAGCCATGGGCCCCTATACCGCCTCCTCCTGCTGCTGCCAGGTCCAGAGTCTCTCATGCCATGTGCCACTTTCAGGTCTCTTCACACTGCTGGTGTGTTTAATTTTTTGACATAGGGTGCAGGCAGATTACGGGCCTCACATAGCTGCTGCCAGGCCCCTAATCTGCCATGGGCCCCTATATACCGCCTCCTCATGCTGCTGCCAAGTCTAGAGTCTCTCATGGGTCCCTGTACGGCCTCCCATTGCTGCTGTCTCCATCGCCACACTCTGCTGCCATGTGCCACTTTCAGGTCTCTTCACACTGCTGGTGTGTTAAATTTTTTGACATAGGGTGCTGGCAGATTACGGGCCTCCTATAGCTGCTGCCAGGCCCCTAATCTGCCGTAGGCCCCTATATACCGCCTCCTCATGCTGCTGCCAGGTCCAGAGTCTCTCATGGGTCCCTGTACGGCCTCCCATTGCTGCTGTCTCCATCGCCACACTCTGCCATGTGCCACTTTCAGGTCTCCTCACACTGCTGGTGTGTTCCATTTTTTGTCATAGGGTGCTGGCAGATTATGGGCCTCCCATAACTGCTGCCAGGCCCCTAATCTGCCATGGGCCCCTATACCGACTCCTCATGCTGTGACGTTGCAACAAGGTGGAATTCAACCCTACATATGTTAGACCGCCTTTACGAACAGCAAAAGGCCATCACAGATTTCCTGATGTTAAAAGCAGATAAAGGTACTCCCTGTGTAACTTAGATGTCAGCCATTGGCAGCTCATGCGTGACACCTGCGCTTGCTCAGGCCCTTTGAGGAGGCCACGCTATTCGTGAGTCGGCAGGACTATGGGATGAACGACGTCATTCCTCTGTTGCACGTCCTGGAACAAATGCTGTTAACAATGGCTGGTCAGGGTGCGGTAGACGTGGCGCACAGATCTCAACGCCACATGGCCCCTGTGGGGGCAGGACTGGAAGAAGAGGAGGAGGTAGAGGAGGACATTGGTGCTCAGGAATTATTGAGTGAAATGGGTGGTTTTTCCACTCAGCGGACAGGAGTGGAGGAGCAGGAGCATCTGGTAGAGGAGGAGGAAGAGGAGACAGAGGACCTAGACGCACCGTGGCAGTATGCTGTGGAGATGGAGGCAGGGAGTCCCTCGCATTCCTTGGCACAAATGGCCCATAGCATGCTCGGTTGCTTGCGTAGCGACAGCCGAATAATAACCATCAGACAGAGGGATGACTTTTGGCTGTCCACCTTGTTGGACCCTCGCTACCGTTCAAAAATGGTGGCCTTTTTCACACCTGCTGAGAGGGAGGCCAAAATAACGTACTATAAAAAACACCTATGTAGTCAGCTGGTCTCTGCCTGTCTGCGCCAACGTCCATCCTCAGACACTGTGGGCCCTGTGCGCTCGTGTTCCGCTGCCATGGCAGCAGGGGAGGGGTGGGGTGGTAGGAGCAGTGGCAGCTCCACCAGCAGCGGCTGCCTCAGTCTGCAGTCGATGATGAGTAGCTTTCTTCACCAGCGCAGTGAGGAAACTACTAACCAGCCGCAGCAGCAGCAGCAGCATCAGGTGGACCTGGAGCAGGACCTCAAACAACAGGCTTAGGCCTACTTGGACAGCACCCTGCCAACCGAGGTAGACAATCCCCTTGACTACTGGGCAACGAAACTTGACCTTTGGCCCCAACTAGCTGAATTTGCCCTTGAAAGGCTGTCATGCCCGGCCAGTAGCGTGGCATCGGAGCGCGTGTTTAGTGCGGCAGGAGGTATTGCAACTCCGCGGAGGACACGACTGTCCACCCAAAGTGTGGAGAGACTCACGTTTGTGAAAATGAATCAGGCGTGGATTAGTCTGGATTTCAAACCACCAGTTCCTGACACAACTGACTAAATCCGCCATGAATCATGCCCCAAACATGTGCCACTTTCAGGTCTCCTCACACTGCTGGTGTGTTCCATTTTTTGTCATAGGGTGCTGGCAGATTACGGGCCTCCCATAGCTGCTGCCAGGCCCCTAATCTGCCATGGGCCCCTATACCGCCTCCTCATGCTGCTGCCAAGTCCAGAGTCTCTCATGGGTCCCTGTACGGCCTCCCATTGCTGCTGCCTCCATCGCCACACTCTGCCATGTGCCACTTTCAGGTCTCCTCACACTGCTGGTGTGTTCCATTTTTTGTCATAGGGTGCTGGCAGATTACGGGCCTCCCATAGCTGCTGCCAGGCCCCTAATCTGCCATGGGCCCCTATACCGCCTCCTCATGCTGCTGCCAGGTCCAGAGTCTCTCATGGGTCCCTGTACGGCCTCCCATTGCTGCTGTCTCCATCGCCACACTCTGCCATGTGCCACTTTCAGGTCTCCTCACACTGCTGGTGGGTTCCATTTTTTGTCATAGGGTGCTGGCAGATTACGGGCCTCCCATAGCTGCTGCCAGGCCCGTAATCTGCCATGGGCCCCCGTACCGACTCCTCATGCTGCTGCCAGGCCCGTAATCTGTCATGGGCCACTGTTGTCGCTTGTTGGCATATTCCGCTCGTTCAGATGCTCCTTCTCCTGCTACTCCTCTTCACGGATTCCGTCAGCAGTCTTTCTTGGAATCCGTTTCCAAGAGACAACAGTTTGCGAGCACGCACCCGACGGTGCAGAAGCTGAACGTCCTCCTGTCCAAGTTGCTGCTGCCAGGCTCGTAATCTGTCATGCGCCCCTGTACCGCCTCCTCATGCTGCTGCCAGGTCCAGAGTGTGTCATGGGCCCCCGTACCGACTCCTCATGCTGCTGCCAGGCCCGTAATCTGTCATGGGCCCCTGTACCGCCTCCCCATGCTGCTGCCAGGTCCAGAGTGTGTCATGGGTCCCTGTACGGCCTCCCATTGCTGCTGCCAGGCCCGTAATCTGCCATGGGCCCCTGTACCGACTCCTCATGCTGCTGCCAGGCCCGTAATCTGTCATGGGCCCCTGTACCGCCTCCTCATGCTGCTGCCAGGTCCAGAGTGTGTCATGGGTCCCTGTACGGCCTCCCATTGCTGCTGTCTCTATCGCCACACTCTGCCATGTGCCACTTTCAGGTCTCCTCACACTGCTGGTGGTTTCCATTTTTGTCATAGGGTGCTGTATGGCCTCCCATTGCTGCTGCCTCCACCGCCACACTGTGGCTCCACACTCTGGTTTTGGCCCCGTGACTGCCCAAATGAGTGAAGTGTGCGGTGATTCTAAGATCGACGGCACTCATCTGCATGTCATACTGACTGACAGTATTATTTCTCTTCCCCAGCAGACTCCAAGGGCATTTAAATTAAAGGTACAGTGTTCTGCACTAATATTAAGTCTCTCTGAAGCCTAGAAACACCCTTTTTTAAGTTAAATTCACAGCGAATTTATTCGACTCGAATCGAATATTGTCCACGAATTCGCCGAATCAGTCGAATCGAATTTTTCATTTCTTCGCTCATCTCTAATCACAGTGATAAGGGAAGCTGCTGTTCTCAATGGTCTATGACCCCATACAGCGTGCAATAGAGTTTAGTATACAAATAGCTGCGATTACTCTGTAAACGTAAACATGAAAGTGCAATATAATATTTTACATTCTTGAAAATAAATATGATGAAATTATTCAGTAGTATACTTCATCTACAGTATTATACATACACGTGATATTTAAATAAACTTTCCCCTATGCCCTGGTTCACACCAGAGAGACTTGTCATGCAATTTGACAATTTCAAATCACATGACAGGTCATACCTTATTGATGGCAATGGAACCCTTCTAATTGGTTCAACTCCAACTTTGCAGTGCCACACAGATGTGAAAAAAGGTTCCTGCACTAATTGTTTGCGATTTCATGTGTGACTTGTCTACACATCTACTGTATACAAGTGCTCTGTGCAAAAAACTCCACCACAGCTTTCCTCCAGCTGTTATCACCATCAGTGCCCCCACCAGGGTCCACACTAACCAAATGTGGTTGACTCCCTGAGCATATGTAGTGCTACCCCCACAGGTTTTATTGGGTCCTCTGTTCTTACCTTGACCTCTACAAAAACCTCTGTACCTCTGACAGCCTGGGTATACACGTCAGTAGACACAGATTGATAACTTTTGGCTAGTTCCTCAGGGTCACCCTGAAATTAAACTTGAGACTTTGGAGTATGAGAAGAAGATATACTGAGAAAATGAGTACTCAAAAATGACAGAAGATCACAATGCAGAACACTTTTTGACATATACAGTTTCAAATATCAAACAATGTAGCAGGAGTGCCTCCCTAAGGCTGCATAATCTGTAGCTTCTCCAACTGGAAATGAGCAGCGTAGGGTGACTATGAATTTTTTAGCAATAAAATAATGCCTAAGTTGCCTAGAATCACTTATGGTGGGGAGGTTAGGGCCTAGGCTATAATGCAATAACTGCAAGGTAACTGTAAACTCTTGACTAGGCAGGATAACAGGTATTCTAATACAGTCCTTCTTTGGCCAGTCATGTTGAAGCTCTTGAAGATGTCTGTGCGCTAGAAATAATAACTTTGCAACAATGAAACAGTTGCAGAACACTTGTTTTCTTAAGAGCACTGAGTGGTGAAGTGCCCAGCAAGGGTTAATTATCAGAGGTATCAGATATCTCTCAAATGTTCAGGGACACAGTTCTGAGCAGCAGGACTGTTGCAGAAAGTTTGTGGATGACAGGGGGGCAAAAAGTTTATGGATGATTAGGGGTGACTTTAAGAGGGATAGTGCAGTATGACTTTCCAATTATATCAATACAGAGCCAATCAATATGTCACAAAGGGTTAAAGTCCACTCATTGACTCCAGGATATTTGTAGTAGAAGGTCTCCTTTGGTGATGAACTTGTGGCCCCTTTTAAGGTGACAACAGTTCTAGATGAGCTCCTACAGTGATCATACAGCAGTAGCTCTGCGATCAGGGACGGACTGACCATTCGGGCACTCGGGCATTGCCTGAGGGCCCGGGGTCAGTAGGGGGCCCCATGAGATGCCCCTGGTACCTTTCATAGGCTTTTTTGGGTGTGGTTTGAGTGTGGGCGAGGACACAGGGGCCCCATGATCCCCTATTGCCCAGGGGCCCCATGCATTGTCAGTCTGCCCCTGTCTGCGATACAGCTGCACCCTTAGCTAGGCTTGTTGGCATCATGGCAAGATCTCAGGCGTCTCTGCTACTAGGCCTTAGGATGATTCCCAGCTCCAGCGGACAGCAGCATGGACACAGACTGGACTTGGTGGGTTGCAGCAGCTTCCTCAGTTCTCTAGTACTGACTGATACTGTCTCTCATGTAATGCCATTATTTTGTTTTTGTGCTGCCCTGGCTCTATCTGACCCTAGAGGAGACACATATAAATCAGTTGTGCAACCCAGAGTTCAAGCATTTCCTTCAACAAATCTGTCATGAAAAAATACACTGAATTCATATGGAAAGCTTTCCTTTTCTTGGGAACATGGAGGAACTCACCTAATGAGACTTGAGAGGTTGTAACTTTACTTAAATGGAATTCCTCCTAGTTGGAGGTAGCTAACCTGGTCCAACAGCCTGGTGCTCTGCCAGGTGCATGACTCACTTTCAACCTCTCAGGTTCTGCGTCCGTGGGTTGCTTCTGTGCTTAAAGTGGCGTTCCACTCACACTATAAAAAAATAAAAGTCAGCTACAAAAACTGCAGCTGCTGACTTTTAAAAAACAGCCACTCACCTGTCCCACGATCCCACGGTGTCCTTCCCACAACCCATTTCACCAACCGTCTGGTGTTCCAGGCGCCGGCATCTTCAGTGTGGGCACCCAGCTGTGACAGCTTGTGGCTTCACAGCCAGGTGCCCACTGCACATGCACGAGTAGTGCTGCACTTCCTGAATGGCCCCGTAGTCTTCTGGGACCTGTCGCATGTCCCAGAAGACTATGGGGAGGGAGGGTAGGAGGACAACTTCCACTTCCGATCACCTAAGTGATCGCATCAGAAGTGGGAGCGGGTACCTGTCCCAAAGGTGCTAATCCTTAATGGGGAGTGAGGGCCCAGTCCAGGGGTGGACTGACAACTCATGGGGCCCTGGGCAATAGGGGATCATGGGGCCCCTGTGTCCTTTCCCAAACTCAAAAAAGCCTATGAAAAAGGTACCAGGGGCATCTCATGAGGCCCCCAACTGACCCCAGACCCTCGGGCGTTGCCCGAGTTTCCAAATGGTCAGTCCACCCCTGGACCAGTCTTTAAAGTGGAACTTCCCCTTTTGGGTAGAGCTCTGCTTTAAGTGCAACCTCTGCACTTCTCAAAGGTCCATTTGCAAATTCAGCTTCCTGCCAACCTGGTCCACTCACTGGACTGGGTAGAGAACCTCCTGTTTTACCACAATCTTCTTCTGTACTGTGCAGACATGCACACTTCTGGCTGCTACCTCGCAGCCTCATGGACTCCTGAGGAGGTTGGAGCCCCGAACTGCTGTCAGGCCTTTGATTATAAGGACTGTGCACACCGGCACATCCACTCTACTGATCTATAGTAAGACCCAGATACAGGATTGGTGGTTTTGTTGCTCTCAAGACTCTTTGAAGCCTTCAAACTATGGAACCCAATCCAGGACTACCAAAACTTGGAGAAAGCTGTAAAACCACCTTTCTCTACTCAGCATGAACATTCTGGAGCCCCTCATATACAGTATATATTAACACTTGTTATGTGTTTATATTCTTTACCTGTCTGTGTCCTATTGGGAAGATTTCTCTATACTTCCTTTCCTGAAGACAAAGCAGAAAATATTAGAATACTTCTCCAAAGCTAAGCAAACTTTCCTCTTTCGCAGTTGTCATGAGAACAGGCATAACATTTTGGATTTCACATTACTTTCTTTCCTGAAGACATGGTCATTAGGGCAAATAGAGACAGGAAAATAAACTGTTCCCTTTGTAAGGGAAGTTGCACTTTGCAATGGATTTTTCCTTAGAGTCTTGTGAATGAGGTTAAGGTCTCCTGACTGACCATCATCCAATCATGTGTAAGCAAAACTGTTGTTCTTTAAATTTCCTTTTACACGATTGGACATTTTTTGCAAAGTCAAGTTTCACCACTTTCACTAAACTCTGGAAAACTGAAAAAAAAAAAAAACTGGCTTGAAATTCAGTTGAATAAATGTACAGAATGTTTCTGTGGGCAAAAGTGGATACAGCGAACAGAACATTATAGCTATACAAGAACCTCTGGGTCAGCAAACACGTAATACAATACATTTATTAAAGGATGCTCAGTTCAATCATTGCATAGAAAAATCCTCTATATGTTTGGGTATTAACAATGAACAACTTCACTCTGCTACGGGCATAATATCTACTCTTTTACAAAATCAAGGAAAGTATGTATTAATAAACTGCAGCCCCTACATGCTACTAAATGGGTGGAAAAAAATGTAATCTTTAAGAATACTTGCTAATATTGATATATAGTACAGAGATATATGTACAAACAAGAACCACCTATTTTTAAAGCAAAGCACCCTCTAGTGTGCTACTAGGTAGGTAAATGTATTATCATATACAAAAACATGCAGCGCTAGAGTGAATAGATCTATCTCATAATACGGAGTGACCACTTAATAAGATATAAACGCAGCTACCATAATAGTCTTATGCAACCAATATTATAACATTCTCATGGTTAAAAAGGTATAAATGGTGATAAAGGTGTCAAAGTCAATCTATCATCGGAGTGACGTAAATCTGTGACATCTGTGGTAGGAAATATGGCTGTGGAATGCACTAACCAGATAGCGCAAATAAAAGCGCATTGGAGTAAAATGACCTACTCCTGGTCACTGGATCAGGGAACCTGCCGGAATGGTGGTCGTCTCTACTATGGTCACCAGAGTCATCCGTGTCCTCTCCAGTTATGGAATTCCCAGGTATCCGGTGGAGTAAACGTTCATCCGGTATGCAGTAGAATCCTTGTGTCAGCGACCTCCCGGGGTGCGATGTGCGCTCAAGGACCAGGAATCACCTTCAGGGCTCAGAAATAACCCAAAAGAGAGGCTTCCAATAGTGTGATAACTTTTATTATGGAGTAGTAGACAAAAAACGCACTTACATGGTGCAATATGCACTTCCAAAGATGGCCGCCCGTGTCAAGGTGTGGACCATGTGGGTAGTGGTTGTGGGTCAAATAGCATCTCCCTATATTGTATTGTGTATGGCTCATGGTAACTGTGTAGTCTGTAATTAGGTAAGGTTACTGCAGGTCAGGCTGGATAGCTTAACAGGTTGGGACTCTATCGCCTCCACCTGGTTATGGAGGACCATGGACCCTTCCAGAAGCCAGTGAGGGGAAGGGGTGGAGATCTAATCTGCATGTTTATGGGAGTTTAACCAATCCCAGGCTTCGAGGCCCTGGTAGAGTGGTGAGACCAGCCCATAAAAATGGGAGAATCAGGCTGGATGTCAGTGACCTGCAAGGAGGGTCTGGGCTCGGGGCTGGCTCAAGAGGATCCATTCAGTTGCAGAGCATGAGCAGGATCAAGGCCGGGGAGCAGTAGGAGCAAGGAGGACAGAATGAGTACATCAGCACACTCAGGGATTCACAAGGGAGAGACTGTCGCATGTAGCAAGCTTCCAAAGGACAGCGCTGTGCTTAATCCCTTATTCTTGTCTTGGGGCATCTTCAGAGCAGCCAGGAGGGCTGGTAGTGTCTGCAGGCTGTGGAGCTGGGAGCAGCTGTACAGGGGAGAGGAAACATCTCTACATGTACTGTAGTTTGCAAAAAGCTAAGTTAACTTTCTGGGGGGCTGCCCCCATCCCACAAGGGGCAGTTGCTACTGATCTGTAATGACTGACCACTTTCAAGGAAAAGAACAGTCCAGGATTGGTTTACCTAAATAGAAAGCAAATTGTCCTCATGCATTGATTCAGTTAAACTGGGCATTCCATAATCCCTATTACCCTATCCAAGTTACATCTAGGGGTGCCCCTTTATCCCTTTAAAACTGAACACACATTAATTACACAGGTTCTGAAGCTAATTTAATGTAGATAAGGCACTAGGTGAGTTTAATTACCACCTTAATCAGCCATAGAACCTATGTAATTAATGTGTCTTTGGTTTTAAAGGGATGAGACAGCAACCCTAGTTACATCTCATAATAAAATAACAAAAACCAAGCTCATGGACTGATCACTGACTATGGGTGTAAGTGTTGAAATCGCGTGTTACCTGGTTTGCGAAGCTTAGAGGGATTCAGAGACACAGCCTCCCTCAAGAGGGTAGCACTACAAAATTGCAGTGTGAGTAGGTTGCTAATCACCGAGTAATCTGGCAAAGCTACTCCATAAATTAACTGCTATGAATGAGTGCTGATTTACATGAGGTGCAAAGAGCTTTATTGATCAGCTGGATCATAACAGGCTCAATGCAAGGACACATGGGGGCAAATAGCATGTTCATTTTGCAAGGGAAGTGGCACTTTGCAAGGGAATTTTCACCAGGGATTAGATCCAATCATCATCCAATTATGTGCAATCAAAAATGCTGTTTTTTTTCCTTGCATGAGATTAGATAGTTTTTCCAAAGTGAAATTTGCTCACATTCACTAAGTTCTGAGAAAATTTCAAAGTGAACAGTGTATTTGCCTTTAGCAAATCAACAATCTGCATTTTTATGCAACACAAAACATTCTAGAATATATATAAACTTGGTGCATAGAGTAAAGTACACTACTACAGTGCATAGAGTAAAGTACATCACCTTTACTATGACACCACTTCATTCCTATCAGCAGTAGCACAGTTTACTTTTCTAGTATGTTTGTACACAGTCTGTGCACCATACAGCATGAAAGGAGGGATGTGGACAATCATTAAGCATAGATACATACAGTATTTTATGTCACAAAACTCACATGACTCTATTTTCCCTCATTGTCTTTTAAGACAGCACCTGGAGAGAGTGTAGCTCCACCCACATTCCCAGGAAATACTGCTGCAAGCTTTCAAAGTCCGCCTCTTCCACCATGCCCTCAGTTATGGTGT
This sequence comes from Staurois parvus, assembly GCF_062004578.1. NCBI lineage: Eukaryota > Metazoa > Chordata > Amphibia > Anura > Ranidae > Staurois > Staurois parvus. The sequence continues at coordinate 1,171,262 of NW_028318006.1, read as the reverse complement.
TTCCTCACTCAATGGTAGAAGCGCTGCAAGGAACCTTTTAAGGAGGGGTAGCCTTACCTTTGGTTAAGTGTGATGGACCATCCCAACACCCTCCTCCTGAAGGATGAGGTTGGTTTTCCCATGCTTTCTTTTCCCCTCCAGCTTAGGGGAACAGTGGCCAGCTGGGGTGCCCTTGCCTGTGTGCCCGGAGCTGTTTGCAGTGCCAGGAGGTAAAGGGCAGTGCCTCCTTGCAGCACCTGACAAGTGGTCCTGGAGTGCGGGAAGCCTCTGTAGTGGTGGCGGCTTCCCACTTGTGTGCTTCGAGTCACAGCTGACGGGTCCCTGGGGCACCGAAGGGGAAATTTAAAAGGACTGGAAGTTCCGGCAGGCTATGCACTCTGCAAGGATGGAGGAAGCAGAAGGTCAGGCAGTGGTGGCAGAACAAGAACAGGCACCTCATGCACCAGCCAAGCCCAGGTAAGAGGGGTACAGTGGTGCTTTGTTTTATCCTTACTATAGGGCCTTTTGCGGTTTTCAATTGTGTCTTTCCCCTATGGGTGTTAGGGGGGAAGCCTTCTAATGTGTATTGGAGGTGACTTCGCTCTGCACTACAGCCTGGGGGGTTGCTCTGTGGTGCTGATGGCAGAAGTTCTCTCTCTCTCTCATTATCTCCTATTAGCGGTGGCTTTGTCTATGGCACATGGGGCAAAAGCCACAGTTAAGATGAAGAGAGCTTCCCTGGGTAAAAGGAAGTGCCCATCCTGCATGAACTCGTTTAGGGATTCATGGCCAAAGGCTGGTATAGATCTTGCATTGTGGATTTAGTCAAAGAAGAGCCCTTGCAGCAGTACAAAGACATATTTTCTTCAGTTAAGAAAGAGTTAACAGAGACACTGGGGTCTTTTCACTCCCAGTTGGATAAAATACTGGGGCTTCAGTCAGGTTCTTTGCAGAGCTCCCAATCCAGACCTCTGCCACCCACCTCAAGCCATATTGAGGCTAGCGACTCAGAGGAGGAGAAAGAGAATGTCCTACTCTCCCTTAAGGATTCCAATGAGAGGAGGTCGCAAGGTCATTCAAATATAAGCTATCCTTAGAGGAAGTGGATGATCTTTTAGTGGCAATTTGCACAACCCTTGAAATACAGAAGGAGAATTGTCCATTCATGACAAGATGTATCAGGGCCTGGACCATGTCAAGCGCAGAGCTTTTCTGGTACATCAGGTATTGTCGGATTCAGTAAGAAAGGAGTGGAAGGGCCCAGAGATGGGCCCTTTCTTTTCCAAATCCCTCAGAAGAAGATTCCCCCTTTGAGGAGGATGAGGCCTTGGTATGAAACAAAAAGCTGAAGTTGGATTCAGCCTTTTCGCAGGTGTCTAGGTGCATGGACCTGGATTTGAAGATATGGACATCCTGAAGGATGTGATGTATAGGAGGAGGGACTCTCTCCCTAAAAAAAAGCATGGGATCCACAATGGTTGCCAGAAACCTAGAGTGCTGGCTTAAGGAGTTGATGGAACATGTGGAAGTGGGGACCTCTAGGGGAGAGCTTTTGGAGTGGTATCCTGTCCACTTAAAGGCAGTGAAATATATGGCGGATGCATTGGCAGAATTGATGAGGATGACGGCCGGGCCCTCTGCATTGGTTAACTCGACCAGGAGAGCCATCTGGCTCAAAACCTGGTCAGGGGACTCACCATCAAAGATCAAATTATGCGGGATTCCTGGAGACTTGTTGTTTGGGCCAGACCTGGAGACAGTCCTGGATAGGACTGAAGATAAGAAGGCTTTCCTGTCAAAAAAGAAAAACAGCAAGTCAAAAGAGAGACCCCCAGAGCGGCCTGCCAAGAGCCAATGACAGTTGGAGGAAGACTTTGGTCCTTCTTTCTACAATGGGAAGAGGTGACAAGGAGTTTGTTTGTCAAGACATTATTGCTCTGAGTTACAATCTACAGTTTTACGAGCCCCTCTGAGCAAACTACTTTTTGTAACCAATCTCCCAAGGGATCGAGAAAAGGCTCTTGCAATGATGTCCCCCTTGATGGAACTGATCAAGCAGGAAGTCATTATCAAGGTTCCCAGGGAACAAGAACATCAGGGGCTCTATTCACTCATTTTTATGGTCAGAAATACCTCAAGGAGGTTCCATTTAACTTTGAATCTGAAAGTCAATTCAGTAAAAACATTTTCGGATGGACATCCATTAGAAACCTATTATCCCCAGGATGGTTCATGGCATCCATCAATCTATAGGACGCTTATCTGCACATCATGATAGCTCAGTCATTTAAAAAATTCCTCCATCTAACAGTCAATCTGGGAACGTTCATTTGGCACATACAATTCAGGGTACTACCTTTCAGCCTGTCATCTTCCCCAAGGGTGTTCACCAAGCTAATGGCAGAAGCATTGGAGCCCCTGAGGCTAAGGTGGATCTCGGTTGTGCCTTATTTAGACAACCTGCTTCTGTTCGCAGAATCCATGGGTCAGGTGCTAACAAACCTTCAGGTAACTCAGGCTCATCTAAAAAAATCTCTTTGGCTCTTGAACCTGGAGAAATCTAATTTGATTCCAGCCCAGAGAGCATGACTCTTGGGGTATACTGTACCATAGACTCAGTATAACAAAAGAGGTTTTTCTCAGAGGAAAAGATAGGAAAAAAAAAAATTGGCGGTGGGTCTGATTCAGTCCAATCTGGCTATGGCTATGTCAACACTTGAGCTACTCACTGTCTTCATTCCGTCAGTTCAGTGGGCCAGGTTTCATTCCCATCCTCTCCAACTGGATATTCTCCAAAATTGGGCGTACCAGGAGTCTCTGGACAAGCCTATAAAGATTTCCTCAGAGGTAAAAAGACCACTGTGGTGGCAACAAAACCCAACCAACCTGTTAAGGGTTTGCCATGGTCCTTTCCCATGTCCAAACGCTTAAAAACTGATGCAAGTGTTTTGGGTTTGGGAGCCCACCTCAAAGATCTGACAACACAGGGTCCAAGACGAAGGCCAGAAGGTCCTAAAATGTGAGGGAGTTAAAAGCCATTCAGTTTGATCTCCTCTATTTTCAGCAGTCAGGGGGCAGCACGTTCAGGTGCTTTCAGACAATATAACAGCAGTGGCATACATATCAAAGCAAGGAGACACAAGGAGCAGGGGTTTGTTGGAGTTGGCACTACAGATCCTTACTTGGGTGGAGCAGAATTTTGCCTCTCTACCAGCTGTCCACCTAAAGAGATCACAGAATTAGCTGGCGGACATTCTAAGCAGGAAAAAGGTAGAGTCCAAGCGGAGCCTGAATCAGGAGGTATTCCAGTTGATCACAGAAGCCTGGGGAGTTCCCCACTGGCTCATCTGTGGGATTACCCCTTGTTCTATGCATTGCCCCTTTCCAAATGATTTCACTGGTGCATTGGCAGTTCAAGCAGGAAGTTATGGATCCAATCCTGATCACCCCATTCTGGCCAAAAAGACGTGGTTCTTAATGCACCTGAATTTATCCTCCGGCCCCCCAGAGGCTGCCGTACAGGAAAGATTTACTGATTCAGGGGCCCATGAGCCACTTGGAAGTGAAGCAGCTCAAGTTAACAGCTTGGTTCTTTAAGAAGAGCTTCTAAGAAGAAAAGGGCTGCTACCCTCCTTTCAAGTAGGAAGAAAGTGACCAGAGCAATATACCACAAGGTTTGGAAGTGGTATAATTCTTGATGTTCTGTCAAGGGTTTTCAGTTAAAGAGGATAGTTTCAGTTTTGAAGTTTCTCCATGAAGGAATGGAGAAGGGTTTAGCAACAAGTACCTTTCAGTCTACAGTTGCAGCTATGTCGGTCTTCCTTGAGAGAACATTATCTCAGGAGCCACTAATTGTTAGATTTTTCAGGGCATTGGTCAGGACTAGGCTGGCTTCCTTTAAAGTTTTTCCCAAATGGGACTTATCTTTAGTTTTACAGTGTCGCATGAAAAGTCCATTTAAGCCCCTTCAAAGAGGCATCAGAAAGGACCTTAGACTTAAAAAATACTTTCTTGGTTGCAATTACCTCAGCCCGAAGGATAAATAAAATTCAGGCGTTATCAATCTCTGAAGCTTTTTTAGCTAACGTTCAGGACCAGGTGATTGTCAGAATGGACCCCTGGTATCTTCCAAAGATTTTTTCATCCTTTCATCACACTCAAGAAATAGTATTACCTACCTTTTGTTCAGCTCCAGCTAATTCAGGAGAAAAAGCTTTCTACACATTATATGCAAAAAGGTGTCTCTTACAGTATTTGGAGGTATCTAAAGAGTTCAGGAAATCAAATTCCTTGTTTGTCCTCTTTTCAGGAAATCGCAAAGGAGAGAGAGCTTCCAAAGGTACCTTAGTGGTCAGGCAGGTCATCAAGGACGCTTATGGAGAGATAGGCAAAGATTCTCCAAATGGGATCGCAGCACATGCTACAAGATCAGTGGTGGCATCCTGTGCTGAAAGGGCTGACGCATCTCCAGAACAGATATGCCCTGCAGCTACTTGGTCCAACTTTTTCCAATTCATACGCCATTATAGGGTGGACCTCTTGGGGCTTCTGACCAGTCCTTTGGCAGGAAGGTTCTGCAAGCAGTGGTCCCACCCTAGGGTAAGTTTCTTGGTTACCATCTCCAGGTGCTGTCCTGAGAGGTGACGAGGGAGAACCTTAGTTAGACTTACCGGTGACGGTATTTTTAAGAGACTTTGAGGACAGCAGCAACTACCCTCCCTGTTTCATGATTAATATGTCAGTGGTTCTATTATACTTGCATGGTATTTTTGTGTTTATTTTTCCAGCATGTCATTGGCTACTTGGCAATAACTGAGAGCATGGTGGTAGATAGAGGCAGACTTTAAATTCTTGCTGCAGTGTTTCCTGGGAATGTGGGTGGAGCTAAGCTCTCTCCAAGTGCTGTCCTGAAAGGCTCTTAGAAATATAATCACTGGTAAGTTTAACTAAGGTTTTTCCATCACAGAATGAGATGTATGCATTATGGTGGTTTGTGGGTCATGTACGTTGTTGCTGGATGCACATTGGGTGTTCAGCACAAATGAATAGATGCAAACCCAAAATGCATGTTGATGTGTATTGCAGTGTGCAGCAACTGTAATACATACGCTTAGATGCAGGGGCGGACTGACAACTCATGGGGCCCCTGGGCAATAGGGGATCATGGGGCCCCTGTGTCCTTGCCCAAACTCAAAAAAGCCTATGAAAAAGGTACCAGGGGCATCTCATGGGCCCCCCTACTGACCCCGGGCCCTCGGGCAGTGCCCGAGTTTCCAAATGGTCAGTCTGCCCCTGCTTAGGTGTGATCAGGGCATAACGATTTTTATGTCTACAGATGTTTAAGGAAATTAACTTAGCAGCAACCAGAGGCCCCTCACATGTGCTCGGAGACAGGTAGAAGCTTACAACTATACCAAAAATTTGAGGTCTAAAAAAAATCCATAATTATGTCAAGTTAAGTCATATTCTTGGAGTTGTTCTATTCTATTTTTTTAAATTTTATTTTAAACAATTTTTCTTGAACCTGTAACATTCCTATATATGCACCACACACCTTTTTGGGATAAAATAATATAATTAATAGGTTTTTTTTTATATAGCTCTAAATTACACACAAATTCAAAGTGACAAAATGAGCCTGTTGTATGCGCTTGCACTAACCCTGTTGGTTAAATGGCTAGTTGAGCTTACTTTTAGTTGTGTGTGCTTGCACATAACTGTACACTAGCCTTTTATCTGGAAGAGAAGAGATTCAGAGTAGATGTGTTTTTCCAAGTATGGAATGTGTGAGTAGTGACAGCCTGGGTATGTGCATGTTTCTCCATATACAGAAAAGCACAAAATGATTTACATTTTCCTGCATGTTACCATGACACAAATAATTTAAAAAGACAGTAGATGTCTAGATTGAATGTGAAACGTCAAAAGACATCCTCCTATGTCCCAGAGTCATGGGGGGACAGCTGCTGGGGCTTCACTTTGACATTTTTTCTTAGCAGTTTAGTGCTGAAGAGGTGCCTTCATGTTGGGTTGCACTATGACGGAATACAATATGATGGAACGTCTATAAAAACTCATCTAAGATCTAATGAGTGCCAGTATATGAGTTTGGATTATACACCTTGATACACATCTAAAAGTTACATTTTGTAATGATTGTCATTAAAGTCCAATTTTTTAACAAGGTGATTTGTGCTGTGTCTTTGTTCAAATCACTTTTTGTGCAATAATTGGATTTGGCATTGATCAGGCTGTTTGTTAATTTCCTTACTTCACCAAGAAAATAATGACTTTGCTTATTGTTAATGAGTATTCTCCAATCCAATATATTCTAACAGATACAGATAAATACCAGTTTTACAATTCGGTGCATACACCAGCTCAAAATTAGGTGCAGATTCAACATTATTATGAATTAACTATACGCTTATGGGTGAGTTTTCAGAAAGTAATGACTGATTCATTTAAAATATAATCCATCTCCAAACAATTGAGGCAAATTTTTAAGAACAGGCTAGGTCATTTGTCTTTTATTGTTAAATATATGTGTACAGATGAATATACATGTGTGGAGATGAACATATATATACAGTATATATATATATACTGTGTGTGTATATATATATATATATATTTATATCCACTTGACAACCAGCAACGTACTCGTACTGGGATGCCTGCATCATCCTGGCATTGTTTTTTACAGACTTTTCTTGTAAAAGCAATCCTAGCGGCTAATTCCTCTGCTTTCTCAAGCTCTCCCTTCCCACCATGAAACCCGAGCGACCAGCTGGCACTTCCACCGGCCGACCGTAGAGGTATACAGAGACCGGAATGGCTCCAATTACCTCTGTGGTATAAGAAACCAGATGCAATGAGCATTCATCACTTCTGGTTTCCCCAGATGTAAAAAGCATCATTTTTAAATTGGGAAAGCATCTGGTCACAGTGATCCTGGTGTGATCAGTTGCTTTTAAGGACAGTGGAGACATCTGGGGTCTAATAGACCCCAGATCTTTCCATAAAGAGAACTTGTCACTGCCTATTGCTATCACTGGGGATATTTATATTCCCTGTGATAACAATAAATGTGATCAAAACAAAATTTAAAGCAACAGTGTATAAATAAAAACATCCCCCTGTGTTGGGGCTCAAAGACGAATTAACACGTCAGTCCCACAAGCTTGCAAACAGCGATCGTCCCACACATGTGAGGTATCACTGTGAAAGTCAGATCAAGGGCAGTAATTCTAGCACCAGACCTCCTGTGTAAATCTAAAATGGTAACTTGTAAAGACTTTTAAAGGGTCTCCTATGGATAATAAAACCTACACTGTTTGTTGCCGTTGCACGGACGTGCGCAATTTTAAAGAGTGACATGTTTGGTATTTATTTACTCGTGTAACATCATCTTTTAAATTTTACCAAACAATTGGGTATTATATTGTGTTTTGTGCATTAAAATTAAAAAAGTGTATCTTTTTTCCAAAAAATTGCTTTTAAAAACCGCTGCGCAAATACCAGGTGACATAAAAAAATTTCAACACCCACCATATTATTATCTAGGACTTCTGCTTTAAAAAATATACAATATTTGGGGGTTCTGAGTAACTTTCTGGGAAAAAAACACAAATTTTCAAGACAATATTCAGATGCACAATTGGCACCAAGTATACGACTATAACACATACAGTAACTAAGGAAGGATATAGTGTGTCAAACAATCAGTTAATTTAGTTTGCATGGAGAATAGACCATGGAGCCAAGCATTTTTAGGTTCAATGCAGCACAAGGAATATTTAAGACTTGGGAGACCCCAGTGAAATAAATCAGGGGTAGAACCACTCTCATAGACCTCATACTATCCTGGAGCTTGTTGGAAAAATAAAATCCTGCTTAATAAAAGCAACTCTCTCTTCTAGCTTTGTATAAAAAGGAATGTAACCTACCATCCCAAAAACTCAACTCTAAGCAAAATTACACCAAGGCTGAATGGGCCATTACATCTTGCTAAAATAGATAGGTCCTTCAGGTGACAGTGAAACAATTTTCATAAGGGTAGTGATATGCCCCTCCATAACATTCTTCAAGTTGTTTGTTGGGACCCAATCAGGTTGCCCACGTTTTGTGAAACTTTGCTGGACATCCTCTACTGTCATACGTTACTGTTTAGGTTGGCAGAGAGTAATTGATCAGTGATTTCCAAAAGGAATGTGTTTGTGGCTCCTTCATTTTCCATTAATTTCCAGTACAATGGCTTTACAGGCATAATAGTGCATAAATCTCAGCAAAGTTTGCCTGGTAGAGGCCAAAGACTTAATCAACCTTTGCAAGCAAATGGTTGTATCTAGTGATACAGGAATAGAGGTTAAAGAATGGACAAAATCCACCACCTCTCTATGCCTGATGCACTATTTTAAACTGTATTAGCTTGTCTTGGGCTGACACTATGGAGTTGATTTACTAAAGGCAAATATGTTGTGTACTGCAAATGCACTTGGAAGTGCACTGAAGATCTGAGGGGAACATGCAATGAAAATTAAAAAAATGCATTTTTGCTTGCACATGATTGGACAAAAGAAATCAGCAGAGCTTTGCGTCATTTCAGAGCTTCCCCTTAGATCTAAAGCAACTGCACTTGCAGTGCACAAAGCTATTTTCCTTTAGTAAATCAACCCCAATGTGTTGAAAAGTAGTACACCACATATCCTCTACTCTGAACCACTGTGTTTTTATGTGAGAGGAGGAGCACCATGTGACTGCCCTGCCCTTCTCTATACTGATTTTGTTATGTACACTATAGAGAAATTCACTGATGCTGCTGCATTCCTGCCATTGCTATCTTTGGCCTAAACACAGCCACCTATGGTTTACTTGCTGTATGTGAGCTTCTCCTGTGTGCTGTCTGTTCCCCTGGACTGTATTCAGCTCCATTTCAGCTTTGTGTCTCGGCCATGGCATCAGGAAACAAGCGATGGGACTGAGAAAATGACCTGCTAGAGTATTTAGCATGTAGTGAGGGCTGTTAAGGCTTTGAGGGTAAAAAGTGGGGTTTGGAGGAGGACAGGGAGCCTGTGTGAAGGTGGGGATGAGAGGAGTTGTGTGTGTATAGGTGTAGGGATCGCTATATGTGTACAGGCGGAGGAAGCTGTGTATGTAAAAATGGGAAGGGTGTGTGTAAAGTTGGGGATGGGTGAGGCTAAGTATGTACAGGTTGGGGGACAGCTGTGTGTGTACAGGCAGAGGGGAGCTGTGTCTGTAAGGGGAAGGGAGGGGGGCCTGTGTGCAGGTGGAGATGAGAGGGGTTGTGTGTGTGTATAGGTGTAGGGACAGCTACGTATATGTGTACAGGTGGGGGAAGCTGTGGGTATACAAATGGAGGGGGGATGTGTACAGTTGGGGAAGGCTGGGGCTAAGCATGTATGGGTTGGGTGAAAACTATATGCATACAAATGGGGCAGGGGACTATTAGGGGGGCCCTGTCAATTAGGCTGTATGGGGATCTCATGATTTCTAACAGTAGCCCTGCTTAACCCACCCAGGGACTGCTGACTAATTGTCCTAGGTGAAGTCTGGAGAGATGTTCTGCAATGTGGAGGAAGTATTTTAAAGTGTGGTTATAAGGTTTGACTTGCTAAGTTAGGGACAGAGGGGTGGAAGAAAGAGAAATGCTGGATGCTTCCAGGCATGCACCCAGACACAAGAGAAACACCAGTGACAGAATTACCAAGGCCCTGGAGTTTTGCCACTATGGGGAGAGGCCGCCCGCCTATTCTAGTTAGAGGCATTGAGTCAGGTCGGGAAATAGTACAGTGTGACTGAGGGAGGCTGAGCACTCACTGTTACTGCCATACCAGACCTATATTCTCCACCGATTACTGCAGAGTCCAGTCAGTAGCCATGTTGGGAGCCGTGAGGCGGAAACTGGAAGAGAACATCAGCTGACCAGCTGACAACCAGTAGAGTGAAGGGGGAGGATCTCTCTGCTTTGTGAGGAGACCCCCATGTCAGGGGAGGCATGACTAGAGGCCAGAAACAGGCAGAGACACAGTGAGCAAGGAGAAGGACGGGGAATCGGCTGACACTGATCCCTTTTCCCCTCCACCACCACTGCCTTTGACTGATCTTATCCTCCCTCCCCCCTCCACATCAGGCAGTGTTGATTAGGGGGAAAAGGATGAAATGAGTGGCAGTATTGGGAGAAGGGTGACATCAGTGGCAGTGGGGGTGGTAGGATAGGGATGAAAGGGGCTTCCAGATTCCAATAAGCCCCCTGCCCGCAGACCCCCCACAACCACAATTCAGGGTTGTGGGGAGAGGCCCTTGTCCCCACCAACATGGGGACAAGGTACTTTGGGGGGAGCTCCCTGCCCCAATGCACCCCCCCCATGTTGAGGGCATGTGGCCTGGTATGGTTCAGGAGGGGGGGGCTTGCTCGTCCCCCACCCCCTTTCCTGACCTGCTGGGCTGCATGCTTGGATAATGGTCTGGTATGGATTTTGGGTTGGACCCCATGCCATTTTAAAAAAAAATTTGGCATGGAGGATCCCCTCAAAATCCATACTAGAGCTGAAGTGCTTGGTATGGATGTAGGGGGGACTCCACACCATTTTTTAAATGATTTTTTGAATTGCAATTCTTTCTTTTACATTCAGCTGTCACTGGGGAACCCCGCTGACAGCTGAAACACTAATGCATGGTTTTCACTATTAAAATACCGCATGCTTTGATAAAATAACTCATGCTGTATTTTAGTAGCGTTTTTTGTGAATTAAAACTTTTTTTTTTTTAAATGCTGTGCGGTATCCTACCGCATACTCGGATGCGGTAAGATACCTCTTAGTGAATTGTGCCAACTGTCACTTATCATCCCCTCCAATAGTTTACATACTATTGAAGGTAGACTGACTAGTCTGTAGTTTCCAGGTATATACTGTATATATCGTGCCTTTTTTGAATATTGGTACCATGTTAGCTTTTGCCAGGCAGCTGGTACCATTCTGGTCAGTAAACTGTCCTTATAGATTAGGAATTACGATCTAGCCATAACCTGGCTAAGTTGAGTTCCATTTTTTCTAAACACTAGCTTCTGTTAGCCGTACGGGAATATTCCATGCTGTGTTCCTAACAATACCATCTTGCCTATAATATCTCCTTTTCCTTAGTAAAATCTGAGAAAAATTTATTTAAAACACTTGCTTGCTCCCAGTCACTTGTATCCAAATTACTGACTAGCCTTTATTTGGCCAATATGCTATGGTTTTTCCATTTACTATTAATATATTTAAAATATTTGGTGATTCTTTTTACCCTTCTACGCTATGTGTCTCTCATGGTCTATTTTTTGCTGCCCTGATCGTGATGTTACATTTCTTATTGCATTCCTTGTAGTGTTAGTATATGTTCTGCTTTTGGTAGCTCTGTCCTTGCACACCCTTTGATTTATCTCTAGCATTAACGTTCTATAATGCTGAAAATGTGAATATTGTTATCCCCATAGCAAGGGAAGTGAGAGTATGAAGCCCTCCTTCTATGATGTTATTAGCTCACATACTCTTCATGCCTGAGGGAGCTTTGAGAGGTGTTCTTCAAAACAGGGGCCTCTCATGCACTGGGCTTGATACTGACAGGCACTGGGCCGTTTGGCAGCCCCAGTGCCCAGGAGGATGTGTGGCAAAAAGGGGGAAGCTTATGTATCACCAACATCATATGTCAAATGTGCAGCCCCTCCTTCTATTTGGATAATTTAAAATAAAATGTGTATTCAAATTTACTGGAGGTGCTGTATCAAATACACAGGTTTATCATTCACATACAACAAAATCACAGCTCCAAATCAAGAAGCACTTTAAAATATACATTCAACCAACTCAAACCAAGGAAACATTTGAATACTGTGGAAGGTGAAAAATGGGAGAACGTTGGGCTAATATTAGAAATATATTCACTGAGTGATGAATAGGATTTAGTGCAAGAAAACACCTTTTTCACTGAAGAACAGATGTCAGTGAACCTTGTTTGATGCAATTTTCAAACGACAAATAATGGGTGAATCTTGTTTGCAAACTGGTGAAAACCTCTGTGATAAAGAGGATTAATGTGAATTTTTGACTGAAATATAGTTGAATCCTTGTTGAAAGTTTGGAGAATTGTATTCCTTGGTTTTTGCAGATCAATCCAATCTTCTAAAAGTATGTAAAGTATTTGTTATATTTACAGTGGGGATCAAAAGTTTTGGCACCCCAGCTAAAAATTTGTATTAATGTGCATAAAGAAGCCAAGGAAAGATGGAAAAATCTCCAAAAGGCATCAAATTACAGATTAGACATTCTTATAATATGTCAACAAAAGGTAGATTTTATTTCCATCATTTACACTTTCAAAATAACAGAAAACAAAAAAATGGCATCTGCAAAAGTTTGGGCACCCTGCAGAGTTAATATCTTGTACTGCCCCCTTTGGCAAGTATCACAGCTTGTAAACGCTTTTTGTAGCCAGCCAAGAGTCTTTCAATTCTTGTTTGAGGTATCTTTGCCCATTCTTCCTTACAAAAGTCTTCCAGTTCTTTGAGATTTCTGGGCTGTCTGTCACTCACTGCTCTTTTAAGGTCTATCCATAGATTTTCAATTAGGTTGAGGTCAGGAGATTGTGAAGGCCATGGCAAAAACTTCAGTTTACGCCTCTTGATGTAATCCTCCGTGGATTTCGAGGTGTGTTTAGGATCATTATCCAGTTGTAGAAGCCATCCTCTCTTTAACTTCAGCTTTTTCACAGATGGCATCAAGTTACCATCCAAAATTTGCTGAAATTTTGTTGAATCCATTTTTCCTTCTACTCGGAGATGTTCCCTGTGCCACTGGCTGCAACACAACCCCAAAGCATGATTGATCCAACCCCATGCTTAACAGTTGGACAGAGGTTCTTTTCATTAAATTCTGTGCCCCTTCTTCTCCAAACATACCTTTGCTCATTCCCGGCCAAAAAGTTCAATTTTAACCTCATCGGTTCACAGAACTTGTTTCCAAAATGCATCAGGCTTGTCTATATGTTCATTTGCAAAGTTCAAACGATGATTTTTGTGGTGAGGACATAGAAGAGGTTTTCTTTTGATGACTCTTCCATGAAGACCATATTTGTACAAGTATCTCTTTATAGTGGAATAGAAGAACCCATGGTGCTGATTGTTGGGGCAAGGTCAGATGAGTCTGGGCATTTAAAACCTTTGAGCTTGACATCACCTGGTCTTCCCAGACGATGACTGAGAACAATCCATGACACTGGTAGGTCTCAGCTTTGCAAAGGGGGCAGTATAAATTCTGCAGGGTGCCCAAACTTTTGCAGACGCCATTTTTTTGTTTTCTGTTATTTTGAAAGTGTAAATGATGGAAATAAAATCTAACTTTTGTTGACATATTATAAGAATGTCTAATCTGTAATTTGATGCCTTTTGGCGATTTTTCCATCTTTCCTTGGCTTCTTTATGCACATTAATACAAATTTTTAGCTGGGGTGCCCAAACTTTCGATCCCCACTGTATATCTCTAAGGTGTCAGCATCAACATTTTTAAAAAATAATTGATTATTTGCTTTTTCTCAGAAGAGTGTTTTCCCCTCACCTATAATATTACTATTATTATTTAGGTTTTTTTCATACATTTAAATATAGTTGATTTTTTCATTCTCAGATTATGTGTTTACATAAATTGATTTTATAAAATTAAGAATGTTGATTATTTCTTATAACATTTTGAATCCATCATACATTATATTGCTTCACATTTTTCTTTAGTTTTGCTAATCTGACACATTTATATGTATGTTCCTTATAATAATTTTTGTTTAAAAGTTGTCTTTTTTTTATGTTTTGCACAGGTTCTGTTAGAGGTTTTATACTGCTTGGAGCAATGTTAAACTAGGTTATTGCAGAAATCACCAAGGAAACTGACATTGACACAGCTCAAAAGTCTCAAAATATGTTTACTAAATATAATTCTTTATGTTAAAATGTAAAATGAATAGATACAAAAACATTTTTTTTTAATCTAGAGGCTAGATATTTAAAGCCCAAATTTAAGTTAGGCAAAAAATTTAAAAAATATAGTGGCTAGGAGAGAACAGGGTGCCCACTGAGAACACACCTCTTTTTCAGTAAGGTAGCCTCAATCACTGATAGAGATGCTCTGCCTCCCATACACCTAAACAGCCGTGTTGAACTGTAATACTCCCTGCCCACTCCTTCCACTCCAAAACAACAAAGAGAAGGTGCACCAGCCTAGTGTGTTACCGTAATATACCATTTATTAATGTATAAAAGCAAATATCATACTCACAAACAGATGAAGTTGACAAGCATATCAAAGAACCACAAAGAAACCAACATAGCGTGTCCTATAACACAGCAAGGTCCCTTTTGCGTCCGATAAAGCTTATGCATTTCGAGGGGTGACCCCTCTTCTTCAAAACCAATTTTTGGCTACTTCACATGTTGCTTTGCACTCAGGTCAGTTTCTTGTGTCTCTTTTAAGAACTGGACCCACATTTACTTGTGATTTTGGGTTAAGGGCAAGCAGTATAGCTGTAAAGTCGGTTGGTGTAGACCTCTGTTTTGTATCCTATGCCTTTAGACATACAGTATAAAATGCAGGACATGTATGATCCTCTCCTATACTTGATCTCCTATGATATATGATAGTGCTATATATGAAAACTCTGATCGCCATAAACCTAAACCGTGCCATTCTTGGTTGTGTATGATAAGGTAGAGTAGCATATGACCAACATACCCCTGAGCTGCTCTGTATCTTACCTGTTACATATAGGGGTGTATTTATCACAAGGCAAACAAGGCATTTGCCTAGAGCGGCATTTTTCAGGGGGGCAGCACCACCCCCCAGAAGAAGGGTTGGTAGAGGGCCCATCTCTTGTTCCTAGGGATGTCTGGAGCTGTGAAGGTGGGCAGTGGAGGGGGGGAGGGCTCTCTCAGATAGGCAGAGGTGTTGGTCAATCTCAGGCTCTCTCCGTGGGGGTGGGGGGGAACGGACAGTTTTTATGTTGCCTAGGGCAGCACAAAGCCTAAATGCACCAATGGTTACATATATATATGCTACGGTAACGGCATGGTTGAGGATGTATATCGGCAGTATAGAACCCACTGGCTGCCCTGAACCAGCGAGAAGCCATCTGGGCTTCAATATAAAAACAAAGTGAGGAGACAATCTGGACCAGTATGATGATGGGGATTTTGCTTGATATTTGGGATCCCAGGTTTAGGATTAAGAGTTAGTGTTGTAAATGCTACTGGAAAAAGATAGCTGTATATACACAGTATGAAGTGAGTATAGTTGGTTAATAATGGGAAAAGACCAGCTTAGGGGAGCCTATTGATAATATGGTAACTAGCCCTTTTTTGTCCACATGCCTTTTGTGCACAGCTTCCATGGTATCGATCATATTTGAAAATACTAAAATAGCATACACTAAAAGATCAGTATTTGATCAAAATTTTACAAGATGAAAATATTGAACTGGACAAAGACTGAACTAATATGAACTCTTAAATGATGAATATATGCAGTCACCCCTAAGCAGGGGTGACTATTCAAATTTTGTTTTGCTGAGTGGTAGTTAGCCCAAGCTGATTTATAGTCTATGTGTTGATTTGGTTTTCCAGTCCAGTGTTGCTGTAGTTTCTCTCTGCTGCCAGTAGATGTCCCTGGTACCTCTGACAATAGAGTGATATGCCACAGTGATACTGAGTTATAAATATGTATGTTCCATCTGACCAACCAGCAGGAGGCTTATTATCTTTGGTACCTGATGTGGGAAAGCATAAATATTTGAGTTTTACCTTGTGAACTCTCTCTTCCTCCTGGCTATGACCTGAGGAGGTGCTGCTGAATTGTCTAGTTTGTTATCCCTATAGCCTATCTTGGGCCTAGCATGTACTCTGTACTGATAGCTGCTTTTAGACCAGAGGTGATCCTTGGAAGTTGTTTGCCTGGCCAAGAATGAAGCTGAACCAGGATAGAGAGCCAGGAAAAGGACCCTGTTGGAGGAAGTAGCCAAGAGGGACTTGGTGACTCTCCTAAGAGGATGAACAGATGCACTGAAACAAGTTCAGAGATGTCTCCTAGCCAGCTGGAGGTGCTATTTACAATTATGCTGGTGCCCTTTACGCTGTACAAACTGGATGTGCATCTGGAATCTGTAGGTGTTGCTCGGGGTATTTGCAGCCCTTATCCCTCTCTCCTTGTGTGTTAAGTAATAAAATCTCTTAAGCAATACTTAAAATATCTGGTGCTCAATGCTTCTTGATCCCCCATTTTTAGCTTAAGACTCATTCCTGGGGTAAATGCTAGTATGCCCTGTCCCTCAAATGCCTCCGGGGTTCAGGGAGGTGCTACAAATACATAACACTATTCTTTGTTTTTATGTATAATTATATTCAATAATCCCATCCAAGTTTAAAAAATAAAATTTAAAGTCAAAATAGACTTTGCGATATTAAAATATTATAACCTATTGTCCTTTTCATTTTTATTGCTGATATTTTAAATTTAAATTTCAAAAAGAGATAATATTTCTAGTTATGCAATGAATGAGCAACCTCAAGGATACACAGATGGGATAGAATATTTATAAAGGTCCAGTAAGCAGATTCATCTAAGAAATCATTTATAAATTAAGTCCAGAGAAAATGAATCTCTAATTGTTTTGCTTGGCATAGCTAAAAGTGGATTTCAAACTGATGAGGGAAGCAAAAACTGCTAAGTGTTAAGCATTGTGTCTGACATCTAAATACAAAGCTGACGATTAGCTCTAGTTATTTCAGTTTTTCATCAATCTGTTAGAATATTTAATTTTGTGGAGTTATAATATCATTAACTTGCCGTAAAAGCTGAAGCTAGGCAAACAACTAAATACACAGATGAAATGCATATCTGAAAGCTATATTGCCTGCCAAATTATTTGTATTTTTTATCCATCCACTTCTGAGATTTACACAGCTCTGCCACACAGCAAAGTTCTGCCTGTTAGCATAGTCATCCTAAGCTATTCTGCTGATTTGGACTCCAAACACCCCCCCACCATCCTCAAATCTATTACGTAGTAGGGAGTTGTATTGAAGTTAACAAGCACTTGTACTGCCTGCACAGTACAGGTTGATTATGGCAAACAAAGTTCCCCAGCCCCCAATAGTTTTTAATATTCTGCTCCAATAAACTTTAATAGGTTTGAGATTTCCAACCAGAACTTCAGTAATGTTCGCTTAACCGGCCTCCAATTGAACCTATTACATTCTGCTCATCCCTACTCTAGTATTTGTCATGCCTGTTATTCAGCTGTCACCCTTAGTGACACAGTGGCTCCTTCAAACTCCTAGACATGTTTGTTTTTAAGTCTCCTGCACCATCAGCATGGGTTCTCAGATCAGATAACCAACAAAACAAAGTGGACTATTTAGTTGCTAGGTGTTCCCTGTAGGCACCTGAATGTATAACTGTACATTTGGACTTAAAGTTTCCCGGGGATAGTTCCCATTTTAAGGGAAAACAAACATCCCTGGCAGAGTCCACAGCAGCAGTGAATGCAGGTCAATCAAATAAAGCAAGTCACTCCTCCATTGCATTTTTTTCTAGGCAGCTCTACTGGGGACATGGCCAATAACTTAAGGGTAGAACATATACCACTGACCCCCACTCGAGAGCTTTGTGCTCAGTGCTTGGACTTTTCTGGGGTGATCATCATGTAGTGTGAAATGGCCTACAGGCAGTCAGATGGATGAAGATAGCAACTCTTGCAGGGTAACTGCACAATGTGGGATCCTGCTTGTTCTAACCTGTCAATCAACTGCCCACAGTGAGCACATGGGTCTGAGGAGATGAGGAGCAGGATTCACATCATCTTAAACAGTGACATACTATTTTTACTCCTGAACTCTGCTTTACTTACTAATGACCTTTGTGTTCTATGTTACTTACATGGGCATCACATACTACTTACTCTGCATCACATACTACTGCCCTCTTTGACACTTCTAATACTAACACTACTGACCCCTGAACTCTGGGTTACTTCCTGCACTGGGCAGGAAGAGGTTAACATGTGGGGCAATTAGGTTAACTGTGTGCTGTGTGCCATTTTACATAGTGTGCTGTGTGTGTGCTTCACTATGCACAGCCATGCAAAGCAGTGTGCAGGAGCTGACGGGAGAGAACTGTAATGTTTACAAACAGTTCTCCCCCCCAGCGGAGATGCTTGGCAATCACCGGGCGCTGGCGAGTAATTGACAGCTGAGACTGTGAATGGCGGCATGGGGCTCATGCGTGCCCCCTACCCAGAAATGCAAAATCACGTATATATACGTGATTTTGCGCACCCATGCTGCCCTGTAGCAGTACTTCTGCTATAGGGCGGACGGGAAGTGGTTAAGTACAGGTATACCTCAAGGATGTGTGTTAAGCCCACTATTATTTAACTTGTATACATCTGATTGTGCTGCTCATTATGAGGCAAATCGTGTCATCACATTTGTGACTAACACTACTAATATAAGCAGTTTTAAAAATAATGATGACACTCTATATCGAGCAGCAGTAGGTAATTTGTGAAGATATTGCAAAGATAATGATCTGCAGTTATTGTTATTACAGATACTTATATAGTGCTGTCAATTTACACAGCACTTTACATACTGTATATATATATATATATATATATATATATATAGTACATTCACATCAGTCCCTAACCCCCAAAGAGCGTACAATCTATGGTCCCTAGCTCACATTCATATGTGTTAGGGCCAATTTAGACAGGTTCCAATTAACCTATCTGCATGTCTTTGGAGTGTGGGCGGAAACCGGAGTACACCCACGCAGGCACATGGAGAACATGAAAACTCCAGGCAGGCTGTCCAATGATTCTGCTCTGCCTGGTGAGTAGTGTGTCCCCCTTGGTGCCAAGGTATCTTGCCCTACCCTGAGCCTAAACCCTA
This sequence comes from Staurois parvus, assembly GCF_062004578.1. Classification (NCBI taxonomy): domain Eukaryota; kingdom Metazoa; phylum Chordata; class Amphibia; order Anura; family Ranidae; genus Staurois; species Staurois parvus. The sequence goes on along the minus strand of NW_028318006.1, from coordinate 1,152,286 downwards.
AACAAATAACCCACTCCCTGCTCTCCACCCTAAACAAGTCACTCCCCTCCCTGCTCTCCACCCTCAACAATAACCCCCCTCCCTGATCTCCACCCTAAACAAATAACCCCCCTCCCTGCTCTCCACCCTAAACAAATAACCCCCCCTCCCTGCTCTCCACCCTAAATAAATAAACTTCCTCCCTGCCTCTCCACTTCCAATAATAACCCCCTCCCTGCCTCTCCACGTCCAACGATAACCCCCTCCTTGCCTCTCTACCCTGAAAAATAACCCCCCTCCCTGCCTCTCCACCTCCACCAATAACCCACTACCTGCCTATTTGAACACCCTGTGATTTTTCAAGTTCTCCCATTTAGAAATCATGGAGGGGTCTGAAATTCACATTGTAGGTGCATTCCCACTTTGAGAGACAGAATTAAAAAAAAATTCAGGAAATCACATTGTATGATTTTTAAAGAATGTATTTGTCTTGCACTGCTGAACATAAGTATTTGAACACCTGAGAAAATCAGTGTTAATATTTGGTACAGAAGCCTTTGTTTGCAATTACAGAGGTCAAACGTTTCCTGTAGTTCTTGACCAGGTTTGCACACACTGCAACAGAGATTTTGTCCCACTCCTCCACACAGATCTCCTCTAGATCTGTCAGGTTTCGGGGGTTGTCGCTGAGCAACACGGAGTTTCAGCTCCCTCCAAAGATGTTCTGTTGGATTTAGGTCTGGAGACTGGCTAGGTCACTCCAGAACCCTGATATGCTCTTTGGTCTTGCCCATGGTAGTAGTTGGCATCTGACTGACTGTGGGGTGGACAGGTGTCTTTAAAGAGCTCAGATAGGTGCTACTAAGTTAGATTAATGAGTGGAGTAGAGGTGGACTTTTTAAAGGCACAGTAACAGGTCTTTGAGAGCCAGAATTCTTGCTGCTTCTTAGGTGTTCAAATACTTATGTTCAGCAGTGCAAGACAAATAAATTCTTTAAAATCATACACTGTGATTTCCTGAATTTTTTTTTTTTTTAATTCTGTCTCTTGGAGTGGGAATGCACCTACAATGTGAATTTCAGACCCCTCCATGATTTCTAAGTGGGAGAACTTGCAAAATCGCAGGGGTTCAAATACTTCTGTTCCTCACTGTTCTATGGAAATTCTCCAGTCTGCTAGTTTGAATTTTCTCTTCATTATGGTTGAAAACGAACGCTGATTTGACATCACTAACTGTTATTAAATTGAACAACTGTTACAAAAATTTGAATTTTCGAACTAAATCCTACTTGTATATGGCAAGCTTAAAGGATTAGTTCACCTTTATACCAAAAATAAATGCACATTTTTTTGCAGGTAAAAAAATGTGCATTTATTATATTATTTTTGGATGCAGGAGACTGTAAAGCACTGCACCAGTGATCAGCAGATCACTGGTGCCATGCAGGTCTCCTGCAGATCTGTCAGTATATCTGCTTGCCTGTACGGGATGAGAACTACAAGCTGACAGCTGTTGCACTACTTACAACTGACCACTAAGCGCTGTGTTACTTACTACTGACCTCTGAACTCTGCATTGTAGGATATGTACAGTATAATGCATGTGTAATATACTATATATATATATATATATATGTTAGACAAAACAAATGGAAATACTACATGATTTGCAGGTGTGAAAGTGATGACATGTTGCGCAAGATTGTGACCCAGAATAAGAAAACAAATGCTGCAAAAGTGACCGCAGAGCTCAATTTCAATCTTCACGGAACTGAGATTGAACTCTGCAGTCACTTTTGCATATATAAAGTAGTACTGTGCAAAAGTTTAGACAGGTACGAAGAACTACTGCAAAGTAAGAATGCTTCAAAAATATAAATTCTAATTTATTTTTATCAATTTACAAAATGCAAGTGAGCAAATAGAAGAAAAATCTAAATCAAATCAATATTTGGCTTCAAACCAGCATTAGTTCTTATACTTGCACACTTTGTACACTTGCACAAAGTCAGGGATTTTGTATGATTAAAGTCAGGTGTATGATTAATCAATTATACCAAGCAGGTGCTCATGATCATCAATTTCATATGTACAGTAGGTTGAAACACAGTCATTAACTTAAATAGTAAAAGCAGTGTAGAAGACCTAAACTGGGTGTCTAACAGCCAAATTCTGCTATTAAGGTGAGGTTGTGGAAGACAGTTTCATGTCACAGGTTATACATCATGGCAGGACTGAGCACAGCAAGAAGACACAAGGTAGTTATACTGCATCAGCAAGGTTTCTCCTAGGCAAGATATCAGAACAGACTGGGGTTACAAGATGTGCTGTTCAAGTACAAAAAAGGGACAATGTTGAGGACCGTAGACTCAGTGGTTGGCCAAGGAAACATAATGCAGAAGATGAAAGACACATCATGGTTCCTTCCCTTTGACACCAGAAAATGTCCAGCAGTGCCATCAGCACAGAGCTAGTGGAAACCAGTGGGGCCCAGGTACAGCCATCTACTGTCTGAAGAAGTCTGGCCAGAAGTGGTCTTCGTGGAAGAACTGTGGCCAAAAACATAGGAACTGGGGTGCAGAAAAATGACAGCAGGTGCTCTGGACTGATAAGCCAAAATTGGAAATAGTGGGCTGTAGCAGGAGGCACTTTGTTCACTAAAGGGCTGGAGAGTGGTACAATGAGTGTCTACAGGCAACAGTGAAGCATAGTGGAGGTTCCTTGCAAGCTTGGGGCTAGAGATTTGGTCAGGATCAATGGTGTCCTCAATGATGAGAGATGCAGGCAGATACTTATCCATTATGTTATACCATCAGGGTCATTTAATTGGCCCCAGATTTATTCTGCAGTAGGACAACCACCCCTAACATAAGGCCAATGTAATTAAGAACTATATTCAGCGTATACAAGAAAACTACATATCAGGAAACGATTTTGATTGCTGGTCAGTATTATGGAAGGAACAATTTAAGATCTAGTATACATTATTGCATGCATGTAAGCCACCTATACAGATAATATACAGTAGGTCAGACATATATAAGGTGTCACAATTTAATTCCCCCCGCAGCATAGCGCTATGGTGATAAATCCACACAGGCATTCACACTCATGTGTGTTCTCACATATTCTAACTGGCATTCGCCTGGATCGCAGACCAGTTTACTCAGTCTTTATGGAGTTGTAGAAGAAATAATACATGTGTGTTTTGTGTTTTGTGCTGTCGTATGGAAAATGAGTGACCAGAATTTGGAGCAACTGGTTAAGGTCAAACGTTTGCGTGAAACTTCAAGTGAAACTATAGCTCTGTTACAACGGGCTTATGGTGAACATTCCCTGAAGAAATTAAGTGTTTTTGAGTGGCATAGGCGGTTTAAGGAGGGGTGGTAAGATGTCCACGGTGATGCAAGAAGCAAGCAGCCAAAAATAGAAGATTGAATTTCCTAAAATGGCAGAATTGAACATGAACAAGATTGGCAGATTCTAACGGAAGATGCATTGTGTTCACAAGTTCCTGGCCCAGAAATCCATTCTGAAACTTGACCATCCACCCTATTCCTCTGACTTAGCACCCTGTGACTTTTGGCTGTTTTAAAAAATGCCTTAAAAGGACACAGATTTGATGACATTCTGGAAATCCAGTGAGCTGCAACAAAGATACAGGGTAGCATTCTGGAAGACAAATTCCAAGAATGTTTCTGTCAGTGACACAGAAAAGGGCATGGCTTCACAAGGGGACTACTTTGAAGGTGACAACAGATGCTAGTGTATAGGTGAGCAAACGTTTTTTTTTTACAGTGCATTTCGAAATTAAATTGTCACACCTCGTATGCTGGATGGGCAGAGAGTCCGTATGCTTGCTAAGATCTGACATGACAGAAGAACTGGGGACTCCAGAGATTTCTGATCATTACATTATTTTGCAAGTACTCTGTTGGACTTTGTCATCTATTTTGGAATCCAATAAATGCTGCTCTCTGGAAAGAATCAAGTAGTTACAAAAATTCATTTGGATTGGAGGAGTTTGCATTCTACACCACTGACTTTCTCCTGTTTCCAAAATGATACTAATAATTACGTTAAATTTTTAGTCCTTAATAATTCTTATTTACAACATGTTGGTGCTGTCCATGTGACCAGAAGGAGGTCTGAGGATTTATTACCAGAAGTTAGTGGTGACCGTAGGCCTGCGGAAATCTTTGACACAAAACCTTTTAGGAGGCTTGTGACAGAAGAACTGTGAGGACCCAGAAGCTGTGCTATGACTGAAAAATCTGGTAGTGATTTTAGGAGTCTGATCCACAAATTGAAGTTTGGAACCCCAAAATTATTCTCTGGGGACTGGAAAACTAAACATAAGACTGTGCCGTGGATCAGAAGACCTGAAGTGGACATTGCAGAAGTAACTTCAAGGCTGAGTCTCAAAAAATGTAAGCAGACAATGATGAAATGTTTTTGATAGCAAATTTCAGAAAGTAAAAGAAAATGTTGTGTTGTGCAGGGCTTGATATCTTGTTGTTTAGTTTTGAAGATTCAGTAAAGGGTAAGGACGATTAATTTGCTACAGAATGTACTTGATTGAAGCAACAAGACCTGTGAGATGTTTCAAAACGATTAACGAGAAACTATTAATGTCAATTTAAAATTGCATGTGGGCACTATTTGATTGAGAAATTGAAACAGTATGATCAATTATCAAAACAAAATGAGAAACTGAAATTAGGAATGATGGAATTAGAAAGAAATTCAGAGGAATGCAGATATGCATCAAATCTATAATTCAAAAATCTGAAGGTAAATCCAAAATCAAACTTTACATCAAATAAAAAAGATTCTGATAACAAATCTGAGGATAGACTATTATTATTATTATTATACAGGATTTATATAGTGCCTACAGTTTGCCCAGCGCTTTACAATATAAAGGGAGACAATACAGCAACAATACCGTTCAATACAAGAGGGTTAGGAGGGCCCTGCTGCTTGAAGCTTACAATCTAAGAGGGCTGATGGAACAAAAGGTAATAACTGTGGGAGATGGACTGGTAGGAGGAATAGAATATTCCGTTATTAGCTGAAGGCAGGATAGGCTTCCCTGAAGCGATAGGTTTTCAAAGATCTCCTAAAAGTGGGCAGAGTAGGCGATAGTCTGATAGATTAGGGTAGAGAGATCCAGAGGATGGGGGAGGCTCTGGAGAAGTCCTGGAGACAAGCATGGGAGGTCGTGCGAGGAGAGGACGGTTTGGGTGATATTTGGAGACAAGATCAGTGATATAATTGGGGGAAGAGTTATAAATGGTTTTATGTGTTATTGTTAATGTTTTGAATTTTATTCGTTTGGCAATGGGAAGCCAGTAGAGGGATTGGCAGAAAGGGATAGCAGATATGGAATGGTTAGTAAGGTGGAGTCTGGCAGCAGCATTCATGATAGACTGAAGAGGGGATAGCCTGCAATGAGGTAGGTCAATGAGGAGGGAGTTACAACAGTCAAGGCGAGAGAGAACAAGGGAGTGAGTAAGTTGCTTCATAGTTATAGAGGTTAAGAACGGGTGTATCTTGGAGATGTTGTGGAGGTGAAGTCTACAAGATTTGGACAGTGATTAGATTTGGGGCTGAAAGGACAGATGGGAGTCTAGGATTACACCTAGTTCCCTGGCATGAGGGGAGGGACTGATGGTTGTATTATTGATCTTGATGTCAGGGGAGGGGAGCACGGGCTGGAAGGAATAGTATGAGCTCAGTTTTAGAAAGATTGAGTTTGAGAAAGTGGAGTGACATCCATGCTGATATGTCACTTAGTAGGTTAGTAATGCGAGAGGAGCCTAAAGGGGTGAGGTGAGGAGTAGAAAGATAGATTTGTGTGTCATCAGCATAGAGATGGTACTTAAAGCCATGGGAGTTTAGTAAGTGACCAAGGGAGGAGGTGTAGACGGAGAACAGAAGGGGTCCAAGGACAGAACCTTGAGGGACTCCTACAGAAAGAGGAAGTGGAGAGGAGGAGACAGAGTTATAGATAACACTGAAGGAGCGCTGTGATAGGTAGGAGGACAACCAGGAGAGAGCAGAGTCTCGGAGGCCAAGAGAGTGAAGTTTTTTGAGGAGGAGGGGATGGTCAACAGTATCAAAAGCTGCAGAGAGGTCAAGTAGTAAGAGTATAGAGTAGTGGACATTGGTTTTAGCAGTTAGTAAATCATTAGTGAGTTTTAGTAGGGCAGTTTCAGTGGAGTGTAGTGAGCGAAAGCCAGACTGTAAAGGGTCAAGAAAGTTGTTGTCAGTGAGGTAGGAGCTCAGGCGATTGTAGACTAAGCGTTCTAAGAGTTTAAAGGTAAACGGGAGCAGGGAGATGGGTCTTAAGTTGTTCATGTTGGTGAGGTCCAGTGAGGGTTTTTAAGTATGGGAGTGATGTGTGCATGCTTTAGAGATTTGGGGAAGGCACCATTAGAGAGGGAGAGATTGAAGATGGGAGTGAGGGAGCATAGGATAGAAGAAGAGGGTGACCGTAGTAGTTGTAAGGGGACAAGATCCAGGGGGCAGGTAGTGAGATGGGCTTCTGAGAAAACTTTAGTGACCTCTTCAGTAGTAGCAAGGTCAAAAGAGGAAAGTATTGAGGGAGGTTTAGTATAAGGTATGCTAAGTGGGATAGATAGGGTACACTACTAGCTGTGTAATAAATAAAATTGTTTAGCGCTACCCAGACAACTATATCATGTGCTTAAATCAAAATTACTATCAAAAAACATATACATGTGATGTTTCGAAATCTTCAGTTAGCCAGCTTCTCCCCATATTCAGAGGCAGATGTGATTAAAACCCCAAACAGATGCTATAATTAGATCAATAAAGATATAATCCAACAGAAATCTACAATTTTGAACAGTGCCAACAATCTTCTGTGAAGGTACTCCCCTTTTCCACAAAACATGTGACATACACCACACCCAGTCGTACGTAAGTCCGCTCAGCTCAGTACTGCAAAAAAAAAAAAACGTTTCTGTAATGGGTACATCACTCTAATCTTTCTTTGGCCAAAGCATATGCAAAACAAGTTTTACTATGAGTTGTCACACAAAATGTCAACTGTGATGGAACTCTTAGACTATATGAATGGTAATAGTCCTGCATTTGAGCCTGGGATTTTGGCACATATGAGCATAGTTTTAGATGCTTTGGATGAAGATATCAAGGAAAATATTTTACTGGTTGCCCCAAATCCTAATGATATAAATGGTAAGAGCAGATCATTTATGGATGAAATCAAATAGGGATACTGTAAGAGTTGATCTAGCAGCATTGTTTATGACAGATGCTAAGCATAAACATATGCAAATAACCAGGACACAAATATGTCTCCTGATATGCAAAATAAAGCTAAACAAAATAATAAGTAAAAATCCAAGATCTGGATACCATTTTCTCAGTTAACACTGGAATACGACCATCTGAAAATTGAATATGATAAAATGAAGATAAATTATGATAAATAATCGGAAGCAAATGCAAATTTTCATGAACAGTTGTGTTTAAATGCAAATTACACCTCTATGACAGTGTGGTATATTAGCACAGAACTGTAAAAATTTAAATAGTAGCTAGTTTTTTATCTTCAAACACAATGTTTTAAGTCTTTGCAAATTAATTTTTGTTGGAGAGCCTTTCAAGCCCTGTTGTAGATGGGTGGACCTATGCAGCCATTAATACTCTCTTGTATGTGAATTACAGAAGCATGAGAAGTCTACACATGTTGCCTGACATTGTTTGCTGGGGGGGGGGGTGAATAATACAAAGGAGTGCTTTATGCTGTTACCACTATACAATGAATTACAAGGACTCAGAATAATGGACTCTCAAAGTTTACCAAGTGTTGGACTATGACTAGTTTTTATTCTTCCTTTCTTTTCTAAACTATTTTGCTTTCATATTTTTATTGTCATTATGTTTTATTTCTTGCATCTTTATAGTAATACCCGAGTTTTAACCTAATGTTCACTGTCATCTGTATACAGTATATGTATGTGACATTTAAGGTGAGATGCTACACAATGGCTATGCATAACTTCCTGGGTGTCTGAGTATATATATATGGATGCTCAGACTGGGTAAGTTAGGGAGTAATATTGTGGGGAAAAAGAGAAAATTACTATAATCACCCCCAAGTGGCCACAGGCAGGCTGCCGTCCGTACTGGATTTGATGTCACCACGCTTCTGTCCTACTTGTTGTGTCACAGGTCACGTGACTTCCTCAGGGCTCCAGGAGCCCTGGATCACTGGATGTCTCACGGCTTATGCAGCAGATTCACTGTGTTCCTGTTTTTGGGACTGTTACTATTCATTTTGGGATGTATTCACTGTGTCACATTTTGTTCCTCATTATTTATTATTTATATTTACACAATTGTTGTTCACCTACTCACTGGTATATCACAAGTATACTGTGTTGCTTTACTTATGTTTAATATTGTCTGCACCATTTTTGGTAATAATTTTTGCACTTTTTGCTGTCAGCAATTTTTCACACTCGGATGAGGGTTAAATGTGCATTTATTTTTAATTTTATTCATTTATATATCCATTTAATATGTATGTACTGAGTAGTGCAGCAATAATTAATTTTAAATATTGTGGGGAGTTTTCTCTAAATTTATAAGAGGGGTGAGTGAAATTTATTACTGTAGTTATAATTTGAATTTGTTAAATCAGTTGTTTATAATATGCTAAGAACTATGACATACAGTATATGGATAGGAAGAATTTTCTACAGTAGTGGTGAAGATATTGGCAAGAAAATCCTACTGCTTTTCCTCTGCAAAAAAGATGATTTGGTAACATTAATAGTAGGTTTCCGCTATCTATCATCTTATGATCCTGTTTAGTGGAATTATGTACTGAATGATTTGAGTAACTGCTCTATTGAAGGCAATGTGGGGGTGAGAAAAAAAACCTATAGCAAATGGTATATGGAAATCGCTGCTATCAGAAGTTTCATTTTGGGCATGTGATGGAAGTTACTGAAGCTTAGCAATTCACTTTTATTGATTACCCCTGAGCCTGCAGATGGAGGATCCTGCACATGTGTACTGGAGTTCCTAGAGCAGTGACAAGCTTTACTTTCAGTGAGATGGTAAAATATGACTCTATTCAAACCAAGTCTCTTGAATCTTTACACAATGCTTAAGATCTTTATGTGGACCGAGGAAAGCTACAAACTATCATGTGGCCTACCAGTTATATTGGTCCCTGATATTTTCCAAATTCTTTTCTACCCATGGTCTACAGTTCAAATATCCAATAACTGTTTCATGGGGATATTTTAGAGGTTGGTAAAGAGAGATGTAACAAGTTTAAGAACAAGTACATATTTTACTGTATATGAGCCATTGTTAAGCATTCATTACCTCAAACCTCAATGCAATCCTTCTTCTTTATAATTTGTGTTTGTTGTTCATGTTTTATGGATCAATTCTGGTTAGAACTGATCCAAGTGGGGAATATGTAGGATACGTATATTGTATGTGTATTATACAGTATATACAGTATATGTGTGTTTCTGAATGTGCAGGCATAGGCAGGAAACACTCCTTTTACAGACTAAAATGGAAATCATCAAGATTGATAGAATTAGCAGACTCTTCCTATACTAATTCTATTCAAAAGTCAAACTGTAAGGCAGCCCATATATAATTCAATTTTTTTCATTCAACCAGCAGGTTGAACAAAAAAACTGACCCAATTCCCCCATCCACACATTTGATGTGGACTGAGCTTTTGTATTCTGAAAGCAGGAAGACGTCCCCTTGGTCAGAATACACTGATGGGCACTACCAGCTATAGCCGGAGGCACTGATTGAGTGGGGAAAATCCGACAGGGCGGTTGTACAAAAGTTGATCTGTAGATCAATTTCTCTACAATCTCCCTGCCCATATATGGATTGAAATGTGGCCAATCCTTGTTGAACCAGCCAAGTTTTGATCCGTGTATGGCTGGCTTAACTGTAACAAGAAAAATGTTAAAGGGCAATTGTTTACTGTCCTAGGAAACAAGCGTTGTAAACACTATAGTTATTTCAGTAGCTGCGGGCAGGCTCTTTTCATGCTAAAATCAAAAGTGTTTGATCAACCAATCAGCTGCCTTTGCATTTTAATAAATGGGGAAGGAAACTGCATATCAGAAAAAGATTTTGATTGCTTTTCAATATTATGGAAGGAACATTCTAAGATCTAATATTCATTATTGCTAGCATGCATGCCACCTAAGTGCATAATATAGATCTGGCATATATGTTGGATGGGTGGAGTGTCCATATGCTCGCTAAGTAATGACATGACAGGAGCACTGGGGACTCTGGAGGCTTCTGATCAATATATTATTTCACAAGTACTCTGTTGGACTTTGTCATCTACTTTGGAATTCAATAAATGGTCTTCTCTGGAAAGAACCAGGTTGATGCAGAATGTGTTTGTATCAGAGGAGTTTGTGTTCTATACATGTCAACACACTCCTATTTCCACAGCAATAATAATAATTACCTTAACTTTTTAGTCCTTCAACATTCTTATTTACAACATAGATTACTACTGACCTATAAACTCTGCTGCATTGCTATTTCCTGGCTGCAGTGATTACACTTCTGTCAAAGCCAGGATTCAGGCTCAGAGACTAATAGGTATAGCAATAGAGAGGTTTCCACTGATCAGCAGGATAGGTACACAAGCAGGTGCCCGAGCAGATGATGCAACCTCACCTACAGTAGGTGCAGGGTCTAAGCACTAACCAGAATTTATCAGATCTCCTGATGATACAGATGGGTTTTGATCCATTTTAGTGCCAGGTCACAGTCCTCAGGATCTCCCCATCAGGAGGAGAGCAAGCATGGGTCCAGTAGCAGATATAGCAGGTACAGATCAAGCAGAAACATAATCCATAAACAAGCCAAAGGTCGATAACAAGTGGTTGCAGGTTGGGATCAAGCAGAAGTGTAGTTGAGGACTAAGCGAAAGGTCAGTAATCAGTGGTAGTGAAGTTATGGACAATAACAGGAGCGACAAGAGCAAGATATTGGATGGAAAGCACAATAACCTGACAAACAGGAAGTGCAAAGGAATATAAAGACTCAGCGAGAGCTTAATAAAGAAACAGCTATTGCACTAAAAGGAAAACCATATGCCTTCAAGAAATAAATAAGATAATTGTGCAACGCTAAGAAGTATCAAGAATAAATATGTCCTAAATAAATCAAGAGGGTGTCCAATTGATAATTCAAATATGTGCCTTAGACAATTTGCTCTGATGATACAATATATAGAAAAAGTGAAAGTTCAAATGGATGTGATCACAGTTCAAAGAAACATCAGCGCTTCCAATGATTATAACCAAGGTGACTCTGTGTTATTCCCAGTTGTATACGTTTCAGTGTTCAGGTGAAGTGCGGGATATAGGTAAAATGTACACTCACCAGATGCGCATTTATAAAGCGCGTTGTATACAGTAAATGGTGGTCTGCCAGGAATCCCTTCTAGGGTGGTACCGGATGCATACTGAGTTAGGTGGCCTTCATCTGGATTATAGGATGGTAATAAGCCGGATGTCCCCTTTAAAGGATGTGACACAGTGGATCAACCTCTTCCAGGCACTGGGATGGTCACCAAGGAATCTCTGGGGGATTAAGCGCTCAGTGCAGAGCAAACAGGGAATATGCCCATAGTGTAGTAATTAAGGTATAACTTTAATGGTATTCAAGGTTAAAAGGCCATATATTCACATACATAGGCTATAGTAGATAATACATGCAGCATAAAGCTGCTGAGTAAACTGACCAGCTGGATTTCCAATATGGCCGCCGGACCTCCGTGATCTGGTGGCGTGACATCACGGCGTGCAGAGTCCTCCTTGACATGTTTCGTACGATAGTACGTTCTCAAAAGGGGTGTGCCATTGCCGTCTGACGTCTATACTGCTCCTTAAATAGCCCCAAAATCTGTGCGCAATTAGCGGGTGCCATCTTGCCGGAGATCAACGCGAGATGCCCATGCACACGGTCGCGGGAGCCATTTTCCGTTGGACTAGAATAATAACATAATACCAAAGACCAGCGGGAAGTGCGCATGTGCAAGCGCCATCTTCCGTTGGTCCAGCATGGATAGCGTAGGCAGCGCGTACATTATTGCAATATAAAGCTAATTAGTAGGTGGTGGAACTAAAAACATTGTTATTGTTACCAATAATTACATTGATAAGTATTATACAGGTAAGTAAACAAGATAACCGAGGACAGCTCATATATTGACTGTCATCGTAATAAAAATTGCATATAAGACCAAATTAGCCGAGTGGATGAAAAATATAAAAAGGAAAATAAAAAGTGGTAAAAATGAAAGGCACCATCTGCTCTATCTAGACAGTGGCCCAGTACACATACACATACAATGGTAAAATAGAAAATAGAATGAAATCAAAATGTGAGATGATAACATAATTAACTAACTCAATGGAGGTAAAATAATTTAAAAATTGGAAATAAATCAAAATACCCCTCTGGTAATAAAAGTCATAAAAATCAAATGGTGTAGTGGACACCATAAAATAATGTTAATAACCAAAAATGACATAATAATAAAATAGAAAATAATGTCATAAACTAGACTAGGATACCATGAAAATGTATAAAACCATAATTAAGACTAAACATAAAAAGGCGTATGATATTAGTAATAGTAGTATTAATAATAGTAACTAAAATTGACATAATGATAAAATTAAATATAGAACAAAATACCATGAACTAGAATAGGATACCATAGAATAGCATAAAACCACACTAAGACTAGCGTAAGTAGACGTATAATGAATCAAATACTAAATAAAAAGCAGGACTCTAATATAGACCTGGATAAAAAGTTGGAAATAAAAATTAAAATTAAAGGGGGGCGTGGTCTGCCGCGGCTGGATGATGGCCGCTTAGAGAGAGAGCTCCCGCCGGCCGGATCCCTCTACACCGCCTTACGGAGGAGCGGGGTGAGTGAGTGCTGTCTCACTATGGGGAAGTCGGACCGGACATCAGCCGGTGCCCGATCACGATCCCCACGGAGCCAGGGAACGCAGGGGCGGCATATACAGGAGCTCTTCCGCTCCCAGCAGCAGAGGGAAAGGCCGCAGTCATCTCCTTCTCCCTCTGCATCCCCCTCGCCCCCTCCCTCTGCTGCCTCTGATATAACAGCTCCCTCCTGCTCTGCCTTGTCGGCTGCTCCGGACACAGTGCCTCACCATGACATCCATCCTGCATCCCAGTCCCTGTCCTTAAGGGATCTTCATGCAGTGGCAGCAGACATCAAGGCCACCCTGTCTGCCACGCTCACTAATGCCCTTGGAGATTTAAGGGAGGATATAAGGGCCATGGGCTCACGAATGGAGCAGGTGGAGTCCACCTCCAGGCAAAACAAATCTGCCATTTTAGACATACGACAAAAATCAGTGAGGCACACTTCTACTATCAGAGAACTTTGCAGACATGTTGAGGATCTAGACAACCGTGGCCGCAGACATAACATTAGAATCCGCGGTCTCCCAGAATCAGTGGAAACTAACGATATCCCCAAAGCGGTAATGGCCATATTTAATGACCTCCTTGGTCGCCCGCCAGCAACCCCAATCGACATCGAACGTGTACACAGAGCGACCCGCCCTAGGAGGGGAGACGCAGACCCACCCAGGGATGTCATTTGTTGCCTTGTAAGTTTCCCGCTCAAAGAGGATATCCTCAGATGTGCTAGAGACAGAAGGCATCTTTCATATGAAGGCGCAGACTTACAACTGTTTCAAGACTTATCCAACATTACCCTACAACAACGCCGTGCATTACGTCCCCTTCTGGACATGCTCCGATCACGTAACATCACTTATAGATGGAGGTTCCCGTTCTGCCTCTCTGTACAAGCTAACGGACAATCATGCAACCTGAGATCCCCTGAAGAATTGCCATTGTTTTGTTCCTCCCTGGACATACCTCTGATTGACCTACCTGACTGATACAGCTCCATAAGATTGCCACCAGTTCAGGGCCCGGGATCGGTGGACAGTGCTATGGATTGGCATGCTCAATCTAACCGTAGAGGTCGGATGCCTCCGACGACTCCTCCGAGACTCCCCACAGGGGGCGCAACAGCCATCCTCAGCCCGACGGCCTCTCCTGCACATAGGAAGCCGCGGCGTGAAATCTAATTGTCTGGAATCCCCACACAGCAATACCTTTCCGGCGCATGTTTTCGCCAGGTTCCTATATTTTGCCAATTCCACGAACGCTTTCTTACAGTTTTGCCACGAAAGTTCCAGTTACCTCTTCGTGCACTGATCAATGCCTGTTGAACTTACACTTTGCGACACATACCTCTTATCCACCAGGATGGCATCCTCTGCTCTACAGAACTTACATACAGTTATGGCCCTGTATACACTTAAAGGGCCTCCTCACTTCTCCCTACATGATATGGGAACGGACATTGACCGTATGCAAACCGGTTCCACCCCCCACATTGGGGAACAGTTTTTTTTGGATCCATCCAGGTCATCGCTCAAACACACTCAGCTTCCCATGGCAGTCTCTCCACCCCCCGCTGTTTCTTGACCTGCGCCTCTTCACAGCCTCCTGGGCCCTCTGACCATCCGTCTGCATTCTGGAAGACTTCCATCCTTCAGCTCCGTCCTTATGGTATTAAATGAGCTTCACTCTTACGTCCCTGAAGATGTCCTGCGGCCTGCAAGAGACTGCTCAGTATTACGCTGTTCGCTCCCCCTACACCTTGGACTGCCCGGCACATCTTGGTCCTTCGGATGATGCCTCTGCCTGATTTGTAATGTATTCTCTTTGTGGGATTGTGTCAGTGGCCTAATTTCTCTCTCGGGGGGTGGTTTGAGGGGATATGGTTACTGTATGCTGGGATGGGCAGTAGCGTTATAGGGGTTGGTAGCGGCAATTACTGTACATGGAGTTTGGCTGTGTGGATGAGCATCGCCTCCCTCTGCCATTAGATAGTTCACCCGGATTTGAGTCCTCCTTTTTTCTCTCCGGGTTGTCCTTACCTATTACTTTGACTGACGAGGTTAACCTGAGGACTATCACGCCCTCGATTACCCTCGTACACATCCCCCTTTCGCCTCCTCGTCCCCTTTACTATGCTGAATTGGGAGAGATGATGCCCGCCCCCCCTGCTACTCGGAGGATTCAGAGGTCATTTTGTTCTATGGGTGTGTGGGGTTTTTTTTTTTTTTTTTTTTTTTTTTAATATATGTACTTGTAGGTGTATGTGTACATGTATGTATATGTGTATATATATATATGCATATCAGCTAGCGCATTTCAGATTTTAAGCTTGCATGCCTGGTTTTGATCCTAAGAAGCTTAGTCGCTCACCGGTAGTTGCTTAGGGGTTTATGTGTGTTAAGCCTGTTATGACACGATTTCACCTGTTTTGCTATTGATGTCTAGTTTTCCTTATGCCTTATGGTACGGTTTGCCTGTAATATTTGTGAGGGCCCCTCACTACTCTACTCATAATGCTGAGTCCCTAACCGGTCTTGATCTCACACTAGTATAGGCTATCCTGGTTTATAAGCGTCCGTGCACTTTTTATACGCATAGTGTACTGTTGCTCCTCGTTTTGCGGCCCCCCAGTCATATTGCGCCTATGCCCATTCTCCCAGTTCTCACCCTTTGAGCGTTACGTTACATTTCTTTCCCCGCAGAGGACAGGTGGTCATTTTCTGGTTATTTAATCTATAGGACTCCCGACACTATTTGCACCCTTCGTACCCCGCTTCCTTCCTTTTTCCCTCTACATTATTGCTCACAGAGGGCTGCCGGCCGGCAATGGTTCACTTCCTAGTTCTACGTCGACTTTGACCCCCACACAGTGAGCTCAGTGAGCTTATACTGATTCCTCTATTCGGCTACTATTATTATCTCTTTCCTGGTCTCTCTCCTTTTTTTTTCTCGCGCTTCTCTCTTTTTTTTTCCTGAACTTCCTTTCTTTTTTTTTTTTTTTTTTTTCTTTTCTCACGTGGAACAGCGGGTCTGTTCCCCAAGCCGTCTATTACCTATTTTCCTCTTTTTCTTTTTCTTGTTCTCATACGTCTGTTTTCTTTTTTTTCTCCTTCTACTTTCCCCCCCCCCCTTTTTTTTTTTTTGTTTTTTTTTTTTTTTTCTTTTCTTTTTTCCCCTTCTCCCCTCCTCCTTCCCCCCCCCTCCTGATCCGTAGTACACCGTTACATCTGACTTAGACGACACTAGATAGCAATCATGCTCTCTTCCACCTCAATGGCGGGTCATTTGTCTTTGAAAATCCTCTCACTAAATGTAAAGGGTTTGAACACACCGGAAAAACGTTCCATGCTTCTCTCCTATTTACACAAACAGAAAGCAGATGTGGTCTTTCTGCAAGAGACGCACTTTCGACAAGACTCCATTCCCAAGTTATATAATTTCCACTTTCCTACGGTCCTCCATGCCACTAACCCTCTAGCTAAATCAAAGGGGGTGGCCATATTGTTCGCCAGGCACCTTCCGTTCCAAATAACAGATTCCCTGGCGGACCCCGAAGGTAGATATCTGCTTATAAAGGGAGTCTTTGCCAACAGACCAATCACACTTGCTAACGTATATGCGCCCAATATTAAACAGGTCCCTTTTATGCGTTCACTTACCTCCACTTTAGCGGCTTTTCAATCAGGGATGCTGATACTGGGAGGTGATTTGAATGTACCTTTGAGCCCTCTGTTAGATTCCTCTTCGGGATGTTCTTTTTTGCCTTACAAGGCTCTTAAGCAAATACGCATACAACTTCAGCTATTGCAACTACACGACTCCTGGCGTATCCTCAACCCTACCGTCAAGGACTACACTTTTTTCTCTCCGCCACACAACAAATACTCTAGGATAGACTACTTTTTTCTGTCGCAATCAGATCTTCCATTCCTCCATGCTGCTACCATAGAACCGATGACTCTCTCAGATCACCATCCCATCACTATGTCTCTACGGTTCCCCACTGCTCACTCACGCTCAGCATATTGGCGTCTGGATGCTTCCCTTCTAGCGGACGCTGCTATTGAACAAGAGATCCGCTCTAAGATGATTGAATATTTCTCTTTGAATAGCTCATCGGACACCTCTCCCCTCACGCAGTGGGAAGCTCATAAGTGTGTTATACGGGGTATCCTCATGGCTACTGCGTCGAGACGTAGGAGAGCCAAGCAGGAGCGCCTGAGACTCCTCACAGACAGGATTCACTCCTTGGAGAGAGCACATAAGCGGACTCTGGCTGCATCGACCCTTGCAGACCTTACGAATACTCGCTCACAACTTCTTACGGAATTGGGTAAGGTTGTTAGGAAAAAATACATTCTTTCTCAAAAACTGTACTACGAATTCGCAAATAAGAGCGGGAAATTTCTAGCTAGAGCGCTTCGTGAGAAACGAGCCAGCATGACGGTACATAAAATCAGGGGCTCTGATGGCACCGAGGCTACATCTGACCCCGATATTGCCTCCCACTTTGAACGCTTCTATAGAGATTTATACAATCTCTCTCCGGAACGTCCCCCTATACATACAGACAGGTCCAGAACCTCCTTGATCTCCGAATTCCTTCGCCTTTACGGTCCTGCGGCCCTCTCCGAAGATCTGGTTCAGGCTATGGAAGGGGACCTGACCTTAACTGAGCTTCAGTCCGCGACAAAACAGATGAAACCGGGTAAGAGTCCGGGCCCTGATGGTTTTACAGTAGCTTACTACAAATCTTTCCTGGATAGCCTGAGTGTCCCATTTCTTTTGGCTTTTAATACTCTCTCTCATCCTTCCCGATCGCAAAACCGCCTTTTGGAGGCTCACATCACAGTTATCCCTAAAAGTGGGAAAGATACCACACAGGTCTCTAATTACAGACCCATTTCCTTGCTGAATGTGGACATCAAGTTATTCGCGAAGATCATCGCTAATCGTCTTCTTCCCCTGCTCCCCTCCCTGATTGACCTAGACCAAGTGGGTTTTGTCCCTGGGAGAGAAGCAAGGGACAATACCATTAAGGCCCTTAACCTTAACCATTGGCTCCATAAGTCTAACTCTCCTGGTTTTTTTCTCCCCCTGGATGCAGAAAAGGCCTTCGATAGGATTGCGTGGGACTTCTTGAAGGCATCTCTAGTAGCACTGGGTTTAGGTGAGAAGATGCTTAACTTCATAATGGCCCTATACTCCGATCCAACAGCTCGAGTAAGGGTGAACGGTCATTTATCGAATTCCTTTCATCTAAGGAATGGCACACGGCAAGGATGCCCCCTCTCTCCGCTCCTGTTTGTCCTCTCCCTTGAACCTTTGCTACGGAAAATTCGCTCGAATTCCGATATCAAGGGGATTAGGGTAGCGGACAAAGACTACAAGCTCGCAGCCTACGCAGACGATATTCTCCTATTTCTTGCTGATCCTCACATCACCTTGCCCAACCTACTGAAGGATTTTGCCCTCTTCAGATTCTTATCGAATTTTAAAATTAACTTCTCCAAGTCTGCTGCCCTTAACATTACCCTGCCTGCTGAGCTTGTCTCCTCCTGTGAGCTCCAATTCCCATTCCATTGGGAAAAGGAATCCTTAACCTATCTCGGTATTCAGTTTACCCGTAATCTGGACGACCTCTATGTGAAAAATTTCCTTCCCGCTCTGCGCTCTCTGCAGGAAGACCTTAATAAATGGCATCGTCCTTCCTTCTCTTGGTTTGGAAGGGCAGCAATAATCAAAATGAATATACTTCCTCGCCTTCTATATCTCTTCCAAACATTGCCAATTCATTTACCCCTTGTCTTTTTTATATCGTGCAAAAGACTTTGCTCATCATTCCTATGGCATCATAAGCGTCCGCGCATTGCTTTCTCCCAAATGACCCTTCCTAAGCTTAGAGGTGGAATTGGCTTCCCTGACCTTCACCGCTACTACTGGGCATGTCACCTTTCCCGGGTAGTTGATTGGCACGTTCACACTGCCTCCAAGGACTGGATATATATAGAAGATGCGTGCTCACCCTTACCCCTGGCATCGATTCCTTGGCTTCTGCCGCAGCACACGCCTCATACCCTTATCACTCACCCTTTGGTGGGGCCTACCTTAAAAACTTTTCGCTTGGCTTGTAAATTTGCATCCATCTCCGAAACACCCAACCCGTTAACCTCTATTCGTCTCAATCCTGATTTCCCTCCAGGAATGCACAAGGACTTCTTACTGAAATTTTGGCCACATAAACAGATCTTGGTGAAACATTTTCTCCACAAAGGCAAGGTGAAAACACTCAGAGAACTGACTGAAGGTTTAGGTGTCCGCAATTTCCCTTTTTGGGTATATTTTCAGATTAGACACTATCTGCTTTCACAGAAACCCCCGTTCGACTGGGGCCGTTCTCTTACCCCTTTTGAAACTATCTGCGCTAAAGCTGAACCACGAAAGCACCTGATCTCGGAGATCTATCCCCTCCTACTGGAGAATCGGACTTATGACTCCCTCCCATCATGTCGAGCGTGGAATAGAGATCTTGAAACTAACCTATTGGACTTAGACTGGGACCGGGTATTTAAGCATTCTCATAAATGCTCCCTCAACGTCTCGACTCAGGAAAATGGCTACAAAATAGCCTCAAGATGGTACCGAACCCCTTGGAAAATTCATCGGTTCAACCCCGCTTTCCCCAACAGTTGTTGGAGATGTGGGACCTCAGATGGATCATTCCTTCACATCTGGTGGTCTTGCTCTGTTCTGCAACCGTTTTGGCAAGAAGTACACAGGCTAGTGGTGTCTGTAACTACCTTGCCTGTGGATTTCTCTCCGGCTCAATTCCTCCTCCATCACTCTTCCCTTTCCGGGGGGCAGTATTTCAAATCCTTAGCTATGCACATGATCAATGCAGGCAGACTCTGCATCCCTGTTCTGTGGGGTTCCACACGCCCCCCTTCTATACGCGATTGGCTCACCCGAGTGGGTAAAACGGCAGTTATGGAAGAACTGATTGCGACTGCACTTGATACCCCTACGAAATTTTCCCACACTTGGGCCTGTTGGACTCATTTTCTGACCACCCCTGCATATCAATCTCTTATGGACCAACCTGTTTGACTTGACTTAGGTTCCCTACTGTTGTAACTCAGTTGTATTTGACCCGATGGTGGTCAACATACTCCCCCTCCTTCGTGTACATCCCACATTTATTTGCAACTAATGTTAATTTAGACTTCTACCGCACCTGATATGACCCGTATTGATGATCAAATAATTTTTGCAGTCACCCCTTCCCTCACCCCCTTCTACCCATGTGTTTCCCTCCACCCCCCCCCTTTTTTTTTTTTTTTTTTTCTTCTCTTCCCCTTTTCTTTCTCTTTCTTTCTTTCGCGCTTCTCTCCTTCCTCTTTTTTTTCTCCTCTCTTATGCTTGTACAAGCTCCAGATAATTATTCCGCAGAACATTAGGCATGATGTCAACATCTTATCTCCTTTCCCATTAGCGATTTCCATGACAATCTACTCTCATATACGCTCTCCGCCACCTCCACTATCTCAAACCTGTAGTTTGGACTTCTGCTTAGATATTGTACGCACCCTCCTTTCCTCCATAGCACCATACTTTGAGACATTACTGTAGAACGCCTGGTGCCTCCTTGCTCTAATCGTTTGACAAGCACACTGGAATATTGCAGGCACAACCTTGTCGTGGTTTTACTCATCCAATTTGTTCATTTCTGCATTGGATTTCATGCTCTTCTGTATGATATATGTTTTGCCATATGACCTATGTTCAACCCGTTTGAAATTTTATTCTGTCTTGTATCAATCTGTGTGTTTTGTTTTCAATAAACACCTCTTTTTTGGAAAAAAAAAAAAATTAAAATTAAAAATCAGCTGTTATCTATAAAACAATTAATGTCTATGTCTATATTGTGGCCTGCAGGGGTTAGTGTCTTCATGTCATAGATCCACTTTGTTTCCATTTGTGAAACAAGTCTGCTTTTGTTGGACCCTCGCCAATGGTTTTGAATTATATCTATACCAGTAAACTTCAACGTAGACAGGTCTCTGCTATGGTGGTATCTATAATGTTTTGATAGTGAATGTTCCTTGAAGCCCCTTTTGATATTGTAAATTTGCTCCCGGAATATATCCCTTAGTCTTCTGGTGGTACGACCTATGTACTGTTTGTGACATGGGCACTCGAGTAGATATACAGCATAGCGACTGTTACACGTTATGAATATATCATATGTTCTTCCTGTGGATGTGGATGTAAAAGATTCTGTTTTCTGGCATTGATACGCAGCACTGATGAGCTGGCACTGATTATACGGCACTGATAGGCGGTACTGATGGGCACTGATAGGCAGCACTGCTGGTCACTGATGGATGGTACTGACTGACGGCACTACTGGACACTGATGGGTGGCACTGCTGGGCAGCACTGATGGGTGGCACTGATAGGCAATACTGATGGGTGGCACTGCTGGGTACAGGTGGGTGGCACTGCTGGTCACAGAAGAGTGGCACTTCCAGGCACAGGAGGGTGGACCTTCTAGCCACACTGCTGGGCACAGGTGGGTGGCACTGCTGGGCACAGATGGGTGGCACTGATGGGCACAGGTGGGTGGCACAGGTGGGCGGCACTGCTGGGCACTGATCATCAGGGCATTGATCATCAGTGCCCTGATGATCAGTGCCGATCGCTTCTCTGACTGTGACAGCATGAGGAAAGTGCAGCCGATAACTGCCAACTGTATCTACCTGGTTATCTGCTGTGTCATTGTACACAGATGATCACATGGTAAAAGGCCACCGTAATTGTCCATTTACCGTATCACGTGATCGACTAGGACACAGCGATCACCAGTGGCACCGGGTGTACGCAGGGGGCATGTTCTGAGAGGACATCCATGGACACCCTCCCGGAACTAGACAACCGCGCTGTAGCCATCTTTCAGCTATAGCACGGTGGGGAACTGGTTAAGCAGAAAGAGCAGTGGATGCAGAGGTTTAGGAGCTTACGGAGGACGTTACAAAAGGCAGAAAAACACAGTATGTTATGATTTAATGAAAAATAGATCTCAGGGCCATGAAGTAATGGATTTGTATGGATTATTTTTGAAGAATAAGGATATCATGTAGTGCCACTTTACCCCACTACTTAGTTGTACAATTTGACTACAAACTCCCTTAGTCTCATAATATAGCCAATGTTTCGTTTTTTTTGTCACCTGAAGGTGTATTGTTTAAGGTTGATTGTCTGTATAAAACTGCTTTGTAAAATTAGTGCCAATATCGTAACTGAATGAAGAGATAAACTGCTGTTTCATGTCATCTGCTTCTAAATAAAAGATACTTATTATCATTACTGGGTCCGGGTATTTAGGTTGTCCTCTCTGCAGTTGTTCTTTCTTTAATTTTAGCAGCAATCTCATTAAAGCATTGATAAGGTCATACTTAGACCAACTATACCTGTTTTGACCTGAACTGTAATCAATACTCATTAGTCCTCATGCACACTGGACATTTTTACAACTGCTGTTTTTGGCTTTTGGTGTTTTTTTCTACAGCTAGTAAACCCCCCAGCATGTTATCCTATGTGTCCATGCAAACATAGGCTTTAACCACTTGCCTACCGGGCACTTGTACTCCCTTCCTGCCCAGGCCAATTTTCAGCTTTCAGCGCTGTCACACTTTGAATGACAATTGCGCTATCATACAACATTGCACCCATATGAAATTTGTATAATTTTTGTTACACAAATATAATTTTCTTTTGGTGCTATGTACTCACCGCTGGGTGTTTTATTTTTTGCATTATAAACAAAAAAACAGCAATAAATGTGAAAAAAAAGTTTTAATTTCTATCTATTATAAAATTTAGCAAACAGGTAATTTTACTCCTTCACTGATGTACATTGATGAGGCTTCACTGGTAGGCAGCACTGATGGGCATTGATAGCCAGCACTGATGGGCACTGATGAGGTGGCCCGGATAGGCAGCACTGATGGGCACTGATAGGCGGCACTGATGAGCTGCCACTGATGCTGCTGCACTGATAGGTGGGACTGATGGGTGGCACTGCTGGACACAGGTGGGTGGCACTGCAGGGCACAGGTGGGTGGCACTGCTGAGTGGCAGAGGTTTGTGGCACTGCAGGGCACAGGTGGGTGGCACTGCTGAGTGTCACAGGTGGGTGTTCCTGATGGCCACAGGTGGGTGGCACTGCTAAGTGGTACAGGTGGGTGGCACTGATGGGCACAGGTGGGTGGCACTGATGGGTACAGGTGGGCGGCACTGCTGGGCACAGGTGGGTGGCACAGGTAGGCGGCACTGCTGGGGATTGATCATCAGTGCCCTGATGATCAGTGCCAATCCCTTCACTGACAATTGCCAGTTCTCGGCAGTACTTTCCTCATGCTGTGACAGCATGAGGAAAGTGCAGCTGATAACTAACAACTGTATTTACCCAGTGATCGCTGTGTCATTGGACACAGCTGATCACGTAGTAAAAGGCCACCGTGATTGGCCGATTACTGTACCCTGTGATCAGCTGTGTCCATAGGACACAGCGATCACCAGCGGGGCCAGGTGCGCACCACTGGGGGTGTGCAGGGTGGCATGTCCTGGAATGACGTCCACGGATGTCATTCCAGGATTACACAACCGCGTTGTAGCTGTCCTTTGGCTATAGCTCGGTTGTGAACTGGTTAATCAGCTTTTTTGGCAGGTGTGTTTTTTGGCTGGAAAACCCCCCCAGAACTAGTGGGTTTCTACAGGAGGTTTTTTTTTAGCTGTAAAGACTCTATAACATTGAAAAACAAGGTAAAATGTGGCAAAATGCAGTAAAACGTGGCAAACTGGCGTTTTTGGTCTTCTTTTGAGCAAACCTTTTCTTATTAAATCAAATATAAGAGTGCGCAAAATCAGCATATACAATATCCATATATCAAATATGTGAAAGTTCAAAAAATTCCCTACATACAAAAAAAGTCCATACATCAAATATGTGAAAGTCCAAAAAATTCATGTGACAAATATAACGAACTTTGTAAATAATCCACCACCAAATCAATCAAATGCACTCACCAGAGCTAAGTGCTGATCAGATTATAGACCAGCCTTAGCGCTTTTGCTCTGGGAGCGTAGACACCAACAAACTCCAGACTTTTGATGTAATACTCTGCAGTATTAGAATCCAGCTGATAGGTACCCTTCTATATAGGCAGGGAATGAGGAGGAATACTCTGCAGCCACTCTTCCGTGAGTGGCCAATCACACGGCTCCATATACATTGGGACCACATTCAAAAATAAAGAAGAATATAATGGTGCAGCATGTTTAAACAGCATCTATTTATTAAAATATAAAATCCACTCACAAGCGAGGTGTCTAGCTGACACCGGCATCAAATGCATAGGCACAAAAGGAATTACCGGTCTGTCTACTCAGCGGTCACTCGACATTAGCAGGGAACGTCCTGACATCAGCATCCGACAAGCCACGCCCTACGCGTTTCATCACCATGACGTCCCCACGGGGCGGTAAGGATGCAAATGTCAGACCATTCAATATATACCACACACTCTGCATTGCGATAACATTTTAATCAGTGTCAGCGGTGCTTAATATACAAATATCGCTCCACTACTACCTCCTATTCCATTACTCTTATATATAACTGGCATATTATCCACATAAAACCTCATATTAATCATACATAAGTATATTCATAATACAAATTCATTTCTCCCCCCGGGACAAATGAATCCGTTTAAAAGGCCATATACCCCATTAAAGCCTAACTCTACTCACAACATAAAAAAATTATACAAAAATGTATCTATAAAACAATTATCTCCAAGTATTTATGAACACAAATATATTTAAGCAAACCTACCAAAAATGTATATATATATGCACCCCCACCCACAAATGTGTTCATATATACATTTTCGGTGTATTGTGTATCCACTTGTGAGTGGATTTTATATTTTAATAAATAGATGCTGGTTAAACAGGCTGCACCATTATATTCTTCTTTATTTTTGAATGTGGTCCCGATGTATATGGAGCCGTGGTGATTGGCCACTCACGGAAGAGTGGCTGCAGAGTATTCCTCCTCATTCCCTGCCTATATAGAAGGGTACCTATCAGCTGGATTCTAATACTGCAGAGTATTACATCAAAAGTCTGGAGTTTGTTGGTGTCTACGCTCCCAGAGCAAAAGCGCTAAGGCTGGTCTATAATCTGATCAGCACTTAGCTCTGGTGAGTGCATTTGATTGATTTGGTGGTGGATTATTCACAAAGTTCGTTATATTTGTCACATGAATTTTTTGGACTTTCACATATTTGATGTATGGACTTTTTTTGTATGTAGGGAAATGTTTGAACTTTTACATATTTGATATATGGATATTGTATATGCTGATTTAGAGCACTCTTATATTTGATTTAATTTGGTTTTCCATTTCTTGTGGAGTTGGAGTTGCTGCTATATAGTTTGAAGGGTGTGGCGCTTTTCTAAGTACCAATTTGTTAAACTTTTTCTTATGTGTAAAAAAACACTAATGTGTAAAAAACACGGTAAAACGCAACTAAAAGCTAATGCAAAAACGCTAAAAAAACGTTGAAAAACTTGCGTTTTTAACGTGACTTTACACGGCTAATGCTACCAGCGTTATTAAAATGCCCAGTGTGCATGGAGCCTAAAAGTATAACTACACCATGTTCCAAATTATTATGCAAATTATATTTAAGTGTCACAAAGATGCAATATTTTGTTTTTCAGTTTAACTCATGGATGGCATTGTGTGTCAGGGCTCTTTTGATCACTGAAAACAATCTCGGACACCTGTAATAATTAGATTGGCCCGTGAGCCCAATTTAATGAAAAACTACTAAAGGACGGTGTTCCACATTATTAAGCAGAGCACCATTTTCAAGCAATATGGGGAAGAAAAAGGATCTCTCTGCTGCCGAAAAGAGTGAAATAGTTCAATGCCTTGGACGTGGTATGAAAACATTAGATATTTCATGAAAACTTAAGTGTGATCATCACACTATTAAGAGATTTGTGGCTGATTCAGAGCACAGACGGGTTCGTGCAGATAAAGGCACATTAAGGAAGATTTCTGCCAGATCCATGCATCAGATCAAGAGAGCAGCTGCCAAAATACCATTACATAGCAGCAAACAGATATTTGAAGCTGCTGGTGCCTCGGGAGTCCCACGGACATCAAGGTGTAGAGTCCTCCAGAGTCTTGCAACTGTGCATAAACCTTCTATTCGGCCACCACTAACCAATGCTCACAAGCAGAAACGGCTGCATTGGGCAGAAAAATACATGAAGACTAATTTTCAAACAGTCCTGTTCACTGATGAGTGCCGTGCAACCCTGGATGGTCCAGATGGATAGAGTAGTGGATGGTTGGTGGACGGCCACCCTGTTCCAACAAGACTGGGACGTCATCAAGGCGGTGGTGGAGTCATGTTTTGGGCCGAAATCATGGGAACAGAGCGGGTCGGCCCCTTTAGAGCCCACAAAGGTGTAAAGATGACCTCTGCAAAGTATGTGGAGTTTATGACTGACCACTTTCTTCCCTGGTACAGAAGGAAGAACTATGCTTTCCGTAATAGAATCATCTTTATGCATGACAATGCACCATCTCATGCTGCAAAGAATACCTCTGCATCAATGGCTGTTATGGGGATAAAAGGAGAGAAAGTCATGGTCCCCTGACCTCAATCCTATTGAGAACCTTTGGAGCATCCTCAAGCAAAAGATCTATGAGGGTGGGAGGAAGTTTACATCCAAACAGCAGCTCGGGGAGGCTATTCTGACATCTTGCAAACAAATTCAAGCAGAAACTGTCCAAAAACTCACAAGTTCAATGGATGCAAGACTTGTGAAGCTGCTATCAAATAGGGGGTCCTATGGTAAACTGTAACGTGACCTATTAAAATGTTTAAAAAGTTAAAATGTTGTTAAAAGTTTGATTGAAATAGCTTTTGATTTCAGTAAATATGCTGCAAACACAACAAATGACAATTTTCATTTCTTTACAACCTATAAAGTGTTTAAAAACTTACTGTGCGT
The DNA here is from genome assembly GCF_062004578.1 of Staurois parvus. Classification (NCBI taxonomy): domain Eukaryota; kingdom Metazoa; phylum Chordata; class Amphibia; order Anura; family Ranidae; genus Staurois; species Staurois parvus. The sequence continues at coordinate 1,125,175 of NW_028318006.1, read as the reverse complement.
AATAATTTGGAACAGTGCATTGTAAGTGTTTTATGTTTAAAAAAAATACTGTTATCATTAGGAGGTTTGTTCAATAAAATTTGAATTGTACTCTTAATAGTTGATAACATGAGAATTATGCTGACTGTTATTTACATCAATTATTTAGGTAAATGAGAAAAATATAATTTGCATAATAATTTGGAACACGGTGTAAAGGCAAAACATTTTTTTAAAGTCTTGGACAGAATGGACAAAACTGACAGGATTAGAACACCTGTCAGTTTTTATTGCTACCTCTGCCCCCGTAAGCGAGATTTTCAATTTCTATTTTTCCCGTTTACTGTTGTCCACTATCTTCCAATGGGAACATTAGCTCTGAAGACTTGGGGGTGGGGAGGAAAGCAATGGATTTCTTTTAATTTTTAAGGATTTTCTCTCATTTCCTGTTTTGGCTATGGGACAGGAAGTGAATGGAAATTTCTCCAATGGGACACAGATGTAAAAAAAAAATCCTGGCTTAGGTTATAACACTCTCTTACTCTATTTAAAATGATAAAAAAGTGTTCCCTATATAGTTCTATTGTTCCACTCCTTTACTCTAAACCCAAGCAGACTTTATGTAATGCCACAAAAACCCATGCCTTACTCTGGTCAATACAATTTTCTTACCTTATTTAGAAAATGTTCTGTTTTCCCTCTTAGTTAATTGCCTTCACCTTGTTCAGGTAGAATGAATGTTTAACGTCAGAGGATTTATTCATCCATATGACAAGGTTCTCTACAAATTTCTCCATTTAAGAGATGTTTTTAGGATTTTTTGGTTGAACAAACAGGGGCATACTTACACCTTTTCCTCGCCCAGCTATCCCCATTACATACACACAAAATAACAAATAAATGACCGAGCCTCAGATCATAACTACAGAAGTGAAATCATAACTAAATATTGAAGTATTCACAATGAGAAATTTGTCCACAAAGGCATCATATACTGAATATAACACCAACACATCCAGAAACATGTTGGTAGACACAGTGAGTACCATACTGACACACCTAGAAGCACGCCTACAGACACAATCTGTACCATGCTGACATCCTAGAGATAAGTCTGTAGGTATAATCAGTAGCATACTGACATAGCAAGAAACGTGTTTAAAAAAACATTGCTTAGTTTTTTAGTTAAACACCAAAGGCAAAAGGAACCAAACAAGGACAAATTTGCACCAAAATGTATTGAACAAATATAATTTTTAAAATGTTATTGTCTGAAAACCCTCTGGAGAGGAAGTGACAAATTAAACCATGCAAAAAGAACCCTAACTCATATCCAGCAGAAAGCATTTATCATCCCATCACATTTTGTAAGTATGACACTATATAAAGTATATTTTCTGTCTCATTATTTATGCTGTGTACTAGGTCTCAGCTCATTATTGATATATGACTGATAACAGACATAGCAATGAAGGGGTAGAAACATACAAATGATGTTGTCAATGAGTCTAAAATTTCTACCAATTGAAAATGTTGTAAAGTAAGTACCAAATATGTAAACGACAATGCAGCTACAACAAGTGTAATAACATTCAAAAGAAAAAACATTCAAATGTTACAATATTCACAATGTTCCTGATTACTGCAGTAAAACGACCATATATTGCTGAATAGAAAGACTAACTGGTCTGTCCCAGGTAAATAAATGTCAGAAACATGTACAACACATGTATAATTATTATCCTACAAATACAGCTACATACATATAGAAAAAAAATGTTTCAACTCATTGTAATAGCATACAGATTTAGAATAACAGGATATCATATCTGAACAAAGTTTCACCCTTTTGCCTTCCTTCTTCCTTTAACCATTGAAGTCTTCCTTTTTGGCCTCTTTTTTATTTAACTCTTTAATTAAAAAACAGGGTCTATTTCCCTTGGTATATAGCTATTTAAAACATAATTCACAATATATATGTATATACAGTTGCAAGAAAAAGTATGTGAACCCCTTGGGATTACGTGGAGTTTTGCATGAATTGGGCATAAAATGTGCTCTGAATGTCATCTAAGTCACAACAATAGAAGAACACAGTCTGCTGAACATAATACTACACAAACATTAGATGTTGCCATGGTTTATTTGCACATAACATGTAAACATTCACAGTGCAGGGAGGAAAAAGTATGTGAACCTTTGGACTTAATAACTGGTTGACCCTCCTTTGGCAGCAATAACCTCAACCAAACGTTTCCTGTAGTTGCAGATCAGACCTGCACAATGATCTGGAGTAATTTTGGACCACTCCTCTTCACAAAACTGTTTCAGTGTAGCAATATTCTTGGGATGTCTGGTGTGAATCGCTCTCTTAAGGTCATGCCACAGCATTTCAATTGGGTTGAGATCAGGACTCTGACTGGGCCACTCCAGAAGGCATATTCTGTGCTGTTGCAGCCATTGTTTTGTTGAATTACTTGTATGCTTTGGGTCATTGTCCTGTTGCATCACCCATCCTCTGCGGAGCTTCAGTTGGTGGATAGATGGTCGTACGTTTTCCTGCAAAATGTCTTGATAAACTCTGGAATTCATTTTCCCATCAATGACAACAATCCGTCCAGGCCCTGAGGCAGCAAAGCAGCCCCAAACTATGATGCTCCCTCCGCTATGTTTTACAGTGGGGATGAGGTTTTGATGTTGGTGTGCTGTGCCTTTTTTTCTTCACACATAGTGTTGTGTGTTCTTCCCAAACAACTCAATCTTGGTTTCATCTGTCCACAGTATATTTTGCCAGTAGTGCTGTGGAACATCCAGGTGCGCTTTTGCAAACTTCAAACGTACTGCAATATTCTTTTTGGACAGCAATGGCTTCCTCCGTGGTGTCCTCCCATGTACTCCATTCTTGGTAAATGTTTTCCTTATTGTAGATGTGTCAACAAAAATGTTAGCATGTGCCAGAGATTTCTGTAGGTCTTTAGCTGACACTCTGGGATTCTTCTTTACCTCATGCAGCATTCTGCGCTGTGCTCTTGCAGTCATTTTTACAGGACGACCCCGCCTAGGGAGAGTAGCAACAGTGCTAAACTTTCTCCATTTGTAGACAGTCTGTCTTACCGTGGACACATGAACATCAAGGCTTTTGGAGATACTTTTGTAACCCTTTCCAGCTTCATGCAAGTCAAAAATTCTTGATCGTAGGTCTTCTGAGAGCTCTTTTCTGCGAGGCATGGTTCACATCAGAGAGTGCTTCTTGAAACCAGTAAACGCAAAACAGGTGTGTGTTTTTTAAGGGCAGGACAGCTGTCAGCAACACATCGAATATCATCACACTGATTGGAGTCAAGGTTGGCTCACTCCTGGCTCCAATTAGCTCTGGGAGAAGTCATTAAGCTAGGGCCTCACATACTTTTTCCTCCCTGCACTGTGAATGTTTACATGTTATGTGCAATTAAACCATGGCAACATCTAATGTTTGTGTAGTATTATGTTCAGCAGACTGTGTTCTTCTATTGTTGTGGCTTAGATGACGTTCAGAGCACATTTTATGCCCAATTCATGCAAAACTCCACGTAATCCCAAGGGGTTCACATACTTTTTCTTGCAACTGTATATATATTGTGATATCTGGAGGAGTCCGGATCACCAGTCAGCCATATGGTAAAAGCAGTCTTTGTTCCTTCAAAACAGGTAAAACAAAGTAGCTTTTTTAAGCATAAAAAGAAAACCAAAATAGTCTACACACTTGTGGCACAATTGCAAAAATACAGCTCACGTCTGGTAGGAACCTTGCCCATACCTGGACTTAACAGTCTTGTGAAAACTTCAAATCACGTTTTCCTCTTTACTGGATAACCCCAGAAATCCATGGTAGGAGAATCCTTGAGTACTCCATAGTGTTTCTTTTTATCCCCCCTTTAACCACTTGAGCTCCAGAGGATTTACCCCCCTTAATGACCAGGCCTCTTTTTGCTACTCGGCGCTGCACTAATTCAACTGATAATTGCGCGGTCATGCAATGCTGCACCCAAATGAAATTTACGTCCTTTTTTTCACACAAATAGAGCTTTCTTTTGGTGTAATTTGATCACCTGTGCGCTTTTTATTTTTCACGCTATATACAAAAAAAGGCCACAAATTTTGAAGAAAAACAATATTTTTAACTTTCAGCTATAAAAAATATATAGTAAGCTCAAAGTTGGTTATAAATTTAGGCCAAAATGTATTCTGCTACATGTTTTTGGTAAAAAAAATCCCAATAAATTTATATTGATTGCTTTGTGTGGAAGTTATAGCGTCTATAAACTATGGTATAAATACTGCAATTTCCGCGGGACAGATATGGCGGTGGCGCGCCTCGCAAGCGCCCCCTATTTGTTTACAAAACACATGTTTTAAAACGTAGTTTTGCCTGCGAGTGCCGCCCTGCCGCCATATATGTACAGTGGCTGGGCGGCATGTAGTTAAGGGACCCCCACCCAAATAATTGAGACACATACCTCCCATCCAGCACTCCCATCTCTGGAGTCCTGTACAATATATACAGTCATGGCCAAAAATATTGCCACCCCTGCATTTCTGTCAGATAATGTACCACTTCGTTTAGAAAATTGTTGCATTTATAAATGTTTAGGCATTGTCATGTTTATGATGAAAAAGATTTGGGGTATCCTTTGGGTGATATAGGTCACACCCAATAGATACAACAGTGCTACGTCCTGATATATACTGTTTATAAAAAAAGGAGATTGTTTAAATGGACTTTATAGTCACAGAGTCTACATATGCAGAAAAGTAAGATCAATGTTCCTTTATTTAACATCACATCACATATAGACAATTTTGGATAAAATATTGTTGTACAGTGTACCTTCAATGAATGGGCTTTGGGATATTCATTGCAGGTACACTGTACAACAATATTTTATCCAAAATTGTCTATATGTGATGTGATGTTAAATAAAGGAATATTGATGTTACTTTTCTGCATATGTACTTTCTGTGCCTATAAAGTCCATTTATACAATCTCCTTTTTTATAAATTGTAATGTTTATGTATTTTGTTTTTATTGGTACAACACAAAAAAAGTGGAGAAACAAAAAGCCAAATCTGATACAGTCTACACAAAACTCCAAAAATGGAATGGACAAAATTATTGTTACTCTCAATGTAATATTCGGTAGCACACCCCTTGGAAAAAATAACTGAAATCAATTGCTTCCTGTAGCTATCCATGAGTTTCTTAACACCTCTCTACTGAAATATTGGACCACTCTTTTTTCTCAATCTGCTCTCAGATTGGAAGGGTTTCTTTTTCCCAACTGCTGTTTTGAGATCTCTCCACAGGTGCTCTATGAGATTGAGATCTGGACTCATTGCTGGCCAGTTCAGTACTCTCCAGGTGATTGTCCTGCTATAAGACACAAGACTTCTGACAGAGACCCAACTTTTTGACATTGGGCCCTACATTGCACCCTAGAATTCTTTGGTAGTCTTCAGATTGCATAATGCCATGCACACGGTTAGAACATCCAGTGCCTGAAGCAGCAAAACAGCCCCAAAACATCAGTGAACCTCCACCATGTTTGCCTGTAGAGACTGTATTCTTTTCTTTAAAGGCCTCATTGTTTTGTCTGAAAACAGAATGTTGGGCTTTACCAAAAAGCTGTAAGTTTGTTTCATCTGTCTACAGCACATTCTCTCCAAAGGATTTTGGCTTCCTCAGGTAGGTTTTGACAAACTCCAATCTGGCTTTTTTATGTTTCTGTGTCAGCAGTGGGGTTATCCTGAGTCTCCTACCATAATGTCCCCTTTCATTCAGATAGCAACGTATAGTGCGAGCTGACACAGTTGTACCCTGTGCCTGAAGGTCAGCTTGAATTTGTATGGGGTTGAATGAGCTTCTTTAACCACCATTCAAACAATACTTTGTTGCAATCTTTGATCAACTTTTCTCTTTCGTCCAAGTCAAAGCAGATCAGATACGGTACCATGGGCTGTAAACTTTTTGACAATGTTGCCTACAGTGGACACAGGAACATTAAAATCTCTGGAGATGGACTTTTTGTTTTCAAATCTTCAGACAATTCTTTGCTGCTCTTTCTCTTCTCCATTCTCCATGTGGCACACAGAGACACACAACAGAAAGGTTGAGTCAAATTTCATCATTTGAACTGGTTGCCAGTGTGTTTTCTATATTGTCAACACCTCTTAACTGATAGAGATAGGTTTAATTACAAATTACAGGCAGGAGCATCACAAACTTGGAATACAATTATTTCTTACAATTCTGAGAAGCTGCCAATCAGTATGTCCAGTCCATTTTTGGAGTTTTGCATAGAATTTGGCTTTTGGTTTCTCCACAAACAGGCAAATGTTTTGTTTTTTCAGGTATTTTCCAAAACATATTCAAGCTATAGTTATATAATGGATATGGGCTGAAAATGCACACTCTCAGGTTTCATTTAAGGGTAAGCACATCCAAATTGGAGGAAGGGTTTAGAAATTACAGCTCTTAAGAGTAGCCATCCCCCCTTTTTTAAGGGATCAAATGTAATTGGACAAATGAATATAATCATAAATAAAATGTTCATTTTTCATATTTTGTTGAGAATCCTTTACTGACAATGACTGCATGAAGTCTGGAACCCATGGACATTACCAAAGACTGGGTTTCCTCCTTTCTGAAGCTTTGCCAGGCTCTAACTGCAGCTGTCTTCAGTTGTCCTTTGTTTGTGGGTTTTTCTGTCTTTAGTATTGCCTTCAGCAAGTGAAATGCATGCTCAATGGGGTTGAGATCAGGTGATTGACTCGGCCATTGCAGAATATTCCACTTCTGTTCCTTCAAAAGCTCCTGGGTTGCTTTTGTAGTGTGTTTTGGATCATTGTCCATCTGTACTGTGAAGCACCGTCCAATCAACTTTGCTGTATTTGGCTGAATCTGGGCAGACAGTATTTCTCTAAACACGGCAGAACTCATCCGGCTGCTTCTCTCTTCTGTCACATCATCAATAAACACCAATAACCCAGTGCCACTGGAAGCCATGCATGTCCATGACATCACACTGCCTCCACCATGTTTTACAGATGAGGTTGTGTGCTGTTCCAAGCCTTCTCCACACTTTTTTCTTCCCATCATTCTGGTACACATTAATCTTAGTTTCATCAGTCCAAACAATGCTTTTCCAGAACTGGTCTGGCTTTGTTTATGTTTTTTGGCAAAGTCTAATCTGGCTTTTCTATTCTTCAGGCTTATGAATGGTTTGCACCTTGTGGTGAACTCTCTGTATTTGCTCTTATGAAGTCTTCTCTTGATTGTATACTTTAACAATGATACGCCCACCTCCTGGAGAGTATCCTTCACTTGTCTGGATGTTGTGAATGTTTTTTTCTTTACCATAGAAAGGATCCTGTGATCATCCACTACTGTTGTCTTCCATGGACGTCCATGCCTTTTTATGTTGCTGAGCTCACCAGTGCATTCTTCTTTCCTCAGAAACTACCAAACCAAACTGTTGATTTGGCCACTCCTAATATGGTTGCTATCTCTCTGATGGATTTGTTTAATTTTTGAAGCCTTACAATGGCCTGTTTCACTTGCATGGACAACTCCTTTGAACGCATGATGTAGGTTCACAGCAATAGATGCCAAATGCAAATACAACACTTAGAATCAACTCCAGACCTTTTTACCTGCTTAATTGATGAAGAAATAACGAAAGAGTAGCCCACACTTGGCCATGAAGCAGCTTTTGATTCAATTGTTCAATTACATTTGGTCCCTTGAAAAAGGGGGGATGGATACTCTTAAGAACTGTAATTCCCATAGCTTTCCTCCAATTTGGATGCACATACCCTCAAATTAAACCTGAGAGTGTGCACTTTCAGCCCATATCCATTATATAACTATAGCTTGAATATGTTTTGGTAAATAGCTGAAAAAACTAAAATTGTGCCTCTGTCCAAATATATATGGACCTAACTGTGTGTGTATGTATATGTGTGTGTATATATATATATATATATATATATATATACAGTTGTGCTCAAATGTTTGCATACCCTGGCAGCAGAAATTGTAAAATTTTGGCATTGATATTGAAAATATGACTGATCATGCCAAAATATTCTCTTATATTGAAGGATGATGATCATATGAAGCCATTTATTATCAAATAGATGTTTAGCTCCTTTTTAACCTCCCTAGCGGTATGATTATTTCAGATTTTTGGTGCTGAAAGCGGTACCATTTTTTTGCATGGAAATATGTATTTTTTTTTATTGTAGGCCTGTAATTTAGGAATAACTCACTGAAATTTGTTCGAACAAGAGTCTAGTAAACATTCCGGATATGATAAAACTTGAAACACAAAATCATAAATTATAATTTAATAAATAATCATAAAAAATAATAATATAATAATAATACATTTAATTCAATAATATAATCAAACCAAAAACACTGAAATTTGAAATATAGCGCCAAGTTTGCACATTGCTGAGCAAAGTCACAGAATCGTTTCTAGTGTCTGATGACGAATTTCCCCACAAATCATTATCACTCAATTCTGGAAGTCGTTCTGATTTACTATCGCTGTTCTCTAGCCGGTCTAAAACCGCTTTTGACATAAAGGGACGCTTTTTGGACGCCATGGACTTTTCTAAGTTTCCAGGCAGAAAGAACAGTCAAAATGCAGGCAGGGGACAGGACAAAGCAGTAGGGACAAAATGTATGTGAAACGGGTTGAAACAGCAATGTTTTACTATGTAATAATAATTAAAAAAAAAATGAAATTTTTAAAAAAATTTCAAATTTGCCGCTGATTCCGGCTCCCGTACGTCCCGACATCACAGGGACCGGAACACGGAAGCCAGATGCCGGCATCGGCCGAAGGAGATGGCCGGGGACGCTGCAGGGGACACATCGCAGGAGCGAAGGACAAGGTAAGCGCTGCAGGGACTCCCTATGCAATGCTGCATGGTAAACCCGAGTGTAGATCGAGGTTACTGCTTTTGGTACTGAAACTTTACCCCGAGCTACACTCGGGAATACCGCTGGGGAGGTTAAATCATAATGATCACAGAAATCACCCAAATGGCCATGATCAGACATTTACATACCCTGGAATGCTTGGCCTTGGTACAGACAAACAAGGTGACACAAATGGGTTAAAATGCCAATAAGAGGTTAATGTCCCACATCTGTGGCTTTTTAAATTGCAGTTAGTGTCAGTGTATAAATAGTCAATGAGTTTGTTAGCTCTTATGTGGAAGCACTGGCTAGGCTAGATACTGAGCCATGGGGATCAGAAAAGAACTGTCAAAAGTCCTGCGTAACAAGGTAATGGAACTTTATAAAGAAGAAAAAGGACATAAAAAGATGTCCAAAGCCTTGAATATGCCAATAAGTACTGTTAAATCACCTATTAAGAAGTGGAAAGTTCGGGGATCTCTTTATACCAAGCCAAGGTCAGGTAGACCAAGAAAGATTGCAGCCATAACTGACGGAAGAATTGTCCGGGATTAAAAAAAAAGCCCCAGGCAACCTCAAAAGAAATACAGGCTGCTCTGTAAAAAGATAATGTGGTTGTTTTTAAGGAGTAGAATACGGTGATACTTGAACAAAAATGAGCTGTTTGGTCAAGGTACCAGAAAGAAGCTTTTACTGCACCAATGCCCCAAAAAAGCCTAGTTACAATATGCCTGACAACACCTTGACATGCCTAACCAGGCCTTTTTGTGTCATTGATGGAGTAAAGGCTTCCTTCTGGCACCTTGACCATGCAGCTCATTTTTGTTCAAGTGTCATCATCAGTGGTGTATTTTTGTTTTGTGCTGCCCTAGGCAAGATTAAAATCCGGCACCCCCATCTAAATGTGTCCCTACCTTTGCTGTTTAAGATCCACCTCTTCAGGACAGGAGCATGATGGAGGGCAGTGTGACATGGGGGGGTGTCATGGGACAGGAGGGAGGCAGCATGATGGGGGGGCTGCAGGACAGGAAGCGGGAAGTGGGATAGGAGCGGGGCAGCATGACGGGGGATATCAGGACAGGAGTAGGACATTGGGACAGGTGGGGGGGTAGCAGGACAAGAGGGAGGCAGCGTGACAGGGGGAGGGCAGCATGATGGGGGGCAGCATGATGGGTGGGGAGGCAGAGGGACAGGTGGGGGGCAGATGGACAGGTGGGGGGCAGCGTGACGGGGGGCACAGGACAGGATTGGGGCAGCAAAACAGGAGGAGTGCAGTGGGACAGGAGGAGGAGCGCAGAGGGACAGGAGGAGTGCAGAGGGACAGGTGAGGGGCAGTGGGACAGGAGGAGTGCAGAGGGACAGGTGGGGGGGGGGGCAGCGTGACAGGGGGCATGGGACAGGATTGGGAGAGCAGGACAGGAGGAGCGCAGAGGGACAAGTGAGGAGCAGAGGCACAGGAGGAGTACAGAGGGATAGGTGGGCGGCAGCATGATGGGGGCATGGTACAGGATCGGGGTAGCAGGACAGGAGGAGCACAGAGGGACAGGTGGGGGGCAGCATGAAGAGGGGGCATGGGACAGGATAGGGGCAGCGGGACAGGTGGAGCACAGAGGGACAGGAGGAGCACAGAGGGACAGGAGGAGTACAGAGGGACAGATGGGGTGTAGCATGATGGGGGCATGGGACAGCATAAGGGCAGAGGGACAGGAGGAGCGCAGAGGAACAGGTGAGGGGCAGTGGGACAGGAGGAGCACAGAGGGACAGGTGAGGGGAAGTGGGACATGAGAAGTGCAGAGGGATTGGTGGGGGGCAGCATGACGGAGGGCATGGGACAGAATAGGGGCAGCGGGACAGGAGGAGTGCAGAGGGACAGGTGCGGGGCAATGGGACAGGAGGAGCGCAGAGGGACAGGTGGGGGACAGCATGATGAGGGGCATGGGATAGGATAGGGGCAGTGGGACAGGAGGAGCGCAGAGGGACAGGTGAGGGGCAGTGGGACAGGAGGAGTGCAGACGGACAGGTGAGGGGCAGTGGGACAGGAGGAGCGCAGAGGGATAGGTGGGGGGCAGCATGACGGGGGGCATGGGACAGAATAGGGGCAGCGGGACAGGAGGAGTGCAGAGGGACAGGTGAGGGGCAGTAGGACAGGAGGAGCACAGAGGGACAGGTGGGGTTCAGCTTGACAGGGGGCAAGGGACAGGACTGAGGCAGTGGGACAGGAGGAGCACAGAGGGACAGGTAAGGGGCAGTGGGACAGGAGGAGTGCAGACGGACAGGTGAGGGGCAGTGGGACCGGAGTAGCGCAGAGGGATAGGTGGGGGGCAGCATGACAGGGGGCATGGGACAGAATAGGGGCAGCGGGACAGGAGGAGTGCAGAGGGACAGGTGAGGGGCAGTAGGACAGGAGGAGCACAGAGGGACAGGTGGGGTTCAGCTTGACAGGGGGCAAGAGACAGAACTGAGGCAGCGGGACAGGAGGAGCGCAGAGGGACAGGTGAGGGGCAGTGGGACAGGAGGAGCACAGAGGGACAGGTGGGGGATAGCGTGACGAGGGATATGGGACAAGATCGAGGCAGTGGGACAGGAGGAGCGCAGAGGGACAGGTGAGGGGCAGTGGGACAGGAGGAGCGCAGAGGGATAGGTGGGGGGCAGCATGACGGGGGGCATGGGAAAGAATAGGGGCAGCGGGACAGGAGGAGTGCAGAGGGACAGGTGAGGGGCAGTGGGACAGGAGGAGCACAGAGGGACAGGTGGGGTTCAGCTTGACAGGGGGCAAGGGACAGGACTGAGGCAGCGGGACAGGAGGAGCACAGAGGGACAGGTGAGGGTCAGTGGGACAGGAGGAGCACAGAGGGACAGGTGGGGGATAGCGTGACGAGGGATATGGGACAAGATCGAGGCAGCGGGACAGGAGGAGCGCAGAGGGACAGGTGAGGGGCAGTGGGACAGGAGGAGCGCAGAGGGACAGGTAAGGAGCAGTGGGACAGGAGGAGCGCAGAGGGACAGGTGGGGGGCAGTGTGAGGGGGGGCATGGGACAGGATTGAGGCAGTGGGGCAGGAGGAGCACAGAGGGACAGGTGGGGGGCAGCATGACAGGGGGCACGGGGCAGGTGAGGGGCAGTGGGACAGGAGGTGTGCAGAGGGACAGGTGGGGGGCAGTGTGACAAGGGGCATGGGACAGGATCAAGACAGCGGGACATGAAGAGCGCAGATAGACAGGTGGGGGGCAGTGGGGAGAGATGGGGGGGTAGTGGGACAATGTTGGGGACAGGAGGGGGAAGTGGAACAGATGTGGGGCAGGGTGACAGGGGGCAGTGTGACAGATGGGGGGCAATGGGACGGGGGAGGGAAGTAGAACAGGTGGAGGGCAGTGTGTCGGGAGGACAGTGAGACAGGAGTGGGGAAGCACCAGTCCTCCAAGCTCTTACCTGTCCAGCAGGGGCTCCTCCAGATGGTGTCAGCATCTCTCAAGGAGGGGCGCCTGTGTTCCATCTTCCCCAGGATCTCTGGCGGTGGCTGCAAGAGTGGGGGGCTCCTCCACCCTGACCTCGTCCTCTTCTTCCTCCTCCGCGGCATCTTCTGGCCATCCTGCACATCCCGGTGCACACTGACAGCGGGCCCCGGCCCTCACGTGCTCCGTACACGGGGGGTCCGCCTACCACTCCGCTCTCCTCTGCAGCCGGTCCCTTGGCCCAAGTGACCACCCTTGTGTGTCAGCTTGTCTTGGCTGTACCCTCATCCATGGCGGCCCTGCACACACAGTGTCCCTTCTGCCTGGGGGGGGCGTGCCTCCCCCCTGTAATCTGCCGCCCTAGGCAAACGCCTTGTTTGACTCGCGGCAGATATGCCCCTGGTCATCATATTGTGCTCCTTCAAAACAACCACACTGTCTTTTTCCACAGCCTGTATTTTTCTTGTGGTTACCTATGGGTTTCCCTTTGTATCCCGAACAATTCTTCTGATTATGGCTACAATCTTTCTTAGTCTACCTGACCTTGGCTTGGTATCAAGAGTTCCCCGAACTTTCCACTTCTTAATAGGTGATTTAACAGTACTGATTGGCATATTCAAGGCTTTGGACATCTTTTTATGCCCTTTTCCTTCTTTATAAAGTTCCATTACCTTGTTACGCAGGACTTTTGACAGTTCTTTTCTGATCCCCATAGCTCAGTATCAAGCCTAGTCAGTGCTTCCACATAAGAGCTAACAAACTCATTGACTATTTATACACTGACACTAATTGCAATTTAAAAAGCCACAGATGTGGGACATTAACTTCTAATTGGCATCTTAACCTGTGTGTGTCACCTTGTGTGTCTGTACCAAGGCCAAACATTCCAGGGTATGTAAACTTTTGATCATGGCCATTTGGGTGATTTCTGTTGTTATGATTTAAAAAGGAGCCAAACAACTATTTGATAATAAATGGCTTAATATGATCATCATCCTTCAATAAAAGAGCATTTTTTGGCGTGATCAGTCATATTTTCAATATCAATGCCAAAATTTCACAATTTCTGTTAGGGTATGCAAACTTTTGAGCACAGCTGTATATATGTATATATAAACAAATTAATACTAGTGCGCTGGTACAGTTGACTCAAAATTAAATAAACCATGTGTCAAAAAATAGCCAAACCAAGAATATATGTAGCAAAGTATATGTGAAGTTGCTGCTGTTCCTTATCTGTGTATAATCATATAGTGAAAAAGTGGTGTAGAGCAAACAACAAACTGAGAGACTTCTACTGAACTGTGACCATAATCACAGTGCTAAATATAAATTAACAGAAGTATAATAGCAGAAGTATCAAGAAAACTTTGAAGAACGTATGAAGTGCATATAGACATGACAGATATGAAGTGCATATAGACATGACAGAAATCTAAACAACACAACATAAATAATCAGGGCCGCTTTTAAAGAGGGGCAAAAAGGGCAGCTGCTCTGGGCCCAGTCATTGTTGTGGGGCCCAAAACAGGTGACCCATACTTGTCAACTGTCCTAGTTTACATTCCCTTCATTCTGTTCTATGTCCCGATATCTCAGTGTGAAGTGCTGTCACATATGCTGCCCAGCTCTGCCCTATTGCCATGACTCACATGCAGACCATGTCAGCAGTCACATGTAAATAACCGGCATTCATGTGTAAATAGAAGTGGGCCAGTGGCAATGATCTGTAAATAGCGAGGGCATTCATATGTAAATATCGACAGCATTCATATGTATATTATGTCCCCCTGAGGTTCCAGCTACCATCACCTTTGCTGAATGCTACCCCCTTGGGAGGTAAACAGGGGCATGCTTGAAAGTCCTGCCTGCAACTGTGGTCACTGAGCCTACCATCAGCCTGTTCTATAAAGGTAAGCAAAGTATAGAGTTTGGGGTGCACAGGTGAGCAAGGAGGGGATGTACAGAGGTAAGGAAGGTGAGTGCAAAGATGAGCAGAGGAGGCATGTGGAGTTAAGGTGTGGGGAGGTTAGAGTGAAGAGGATAGAGGAGGTTTGAGGTGCAGACATTAGGAAATTGGGAAATTTAGGATGCAAAGGTGTACTGATGAGGTAGATAAAGATGTATGTCACACATATGGCATCCCATTCATTTCAATGAGCTGCTTTATGCACTAGAAATGTGGAAATATAGGCCTTGACCCTTTTTCAAAATCACACTAAAACACGCCACAGTATTACAGTATATACACTCAAAATAGAAAAGGAAGCTGCCATCACCCACAGCATTCGGTAACTAAATAACTACCTATGTATAAATAATAGAAAATTAACGCAATGTCAATCTACCTCAATAATTGTGTATGGCAGGGGTGGGCAACTGTGGCCCTCCAGCTGTTGTAGAACTACAAGTCCCATGAGGCATTGCAAAACTGACAGTTACAAGCATGACTCCCAAAGGCAGAGGCATGATGGGACTTGTAGTTCACCAACAGCTGGAGGGCCACAGTTGCCCACCCCTGGTGTATGGGCATTATGTATCATACAACAACTTGATATTAAAATTAAACAAAAAACTGTTAAGTTATATAATAGTTTCATACAATAAAGATAACAAGTTGCAAGCTCATATTCAAAACAAAATCTTCCACAACAATTTCTCACTTGTGCACTAATTCAGCAAAGGAAAAATAAAAAAATGGTAAAAGAAAATGATGTACTACAAAAATGTACAAAAGACTTTTAGGCTACATTTGCACTGGTGATTTAGGCTGGTAGAAATATAGCGGAATCTTCTGATTCACTCTGCAGCTGTAAGACGATAGGTGCGGCCACTGTCCCTGTTCTCTATAATGACAGATCCCTGACAACTACAGCTATTTAGGATCTTGGCACAGCCTGTGATTACCTGTGGTGATCGTTGCTGGAAACACTTTGTGTGCATCCAGCAGCGATCACTGTAGGCAGTCGCTGGCTGTGTGGACAACCGCAAATAGCTGTGGCTGCCAGTGATCTGTCATTATAAAATACCGGGACAGTGGCTGTACCTAGACCCTCACAGCCAGAGGGAATCAGAAAAATTCTGCCATGACAATCCGCACTGGCCAAAATCGCAGGTGTGACTGTAGCATTACAAAAATAAATGAATGTCATAATCTTTATTAAGTCCAGCTGGATGTAGTAATGACAGTCCATTGAGCCATTTGACCATTCTTTTTTCTTTCTGCTCCAAAATCTGAACTGTATATATACATATACTGTGTGTGTGTGTGTATGTATGTGTATATATATATATATATATATATATATATATATATTGTAAGGGAGACAGGCTCAGTTGGTATTGACAGCCGTAAACCACTCAGAAGAGAGAAAAATTCCAGGCAGGTTTGACCTTTATTCAGCAAGGCAGCAAACAAATAAAGTTTCAATGCATGGGGGGTTTTGTACAGCAAGTCTATAGTATAAAACAAACAAATCACTTGCTTATCCCCAAAACTAACTAAATTCATGCCAGTTCCTGGTTAACACCATGCCCCCTAATGAGTTCCCCAAAACAATCAGGGAGCTTTTGAACCTTTAGTATTCTGAAGGCAGTCAGCTTTTTTTGCACGGCAAGCTCCTACAGCTAAAAAAAGCAAGAGAGAAAGAACTCTAAGTATCAGTGTCAGGAATTTGATCACCTGCTGCTGGCACTGTGGTTCCTGGACCTGAAAGATGCAGTTCTGGTGTTCATCAGTGGGTGTTCTCTGGCAGCCAGCAGATCCTGGCAATTAGTCTTTACATGATGTGGGTTGCTGGGAGGGTATTTAGTCCCTCCACTAATATTCCATAGGCCTCACTGTTTTTTTTGTGTGCCACATATACCATGCTCCCTGTGACTTATGATCCTGCTTGTACATGCTCCTGTGTACCTTCTCCCCATTCCTTGCTTGATCCTGTCTGTTCTGTTTACCCCACCATATGAACATAGTTTAGTTTAATTTAGTTAGTTTGTTTAGGTAGATGTTGCTTTATTGTTCCCACTTCAACCTATTAGTTTCACTTTGTTTACTGGGTTTTGTATTCTTTGGTGTATTGGATGTTTGTAGTTATTATTGTTTTTAGAGATGAGCGAATTATTCAAAAATTTGATTCGGCTGATTCGCCGAATTTCAGGAAGAAATTCGATTCGATGCGAATTAATTCGCTGCGAAGTTAACTTATAAAAAGGGTTTCTAGGCTTCAGAGAGCCTTTAAATTAGTGCAGAACACTGTACCTTTAATTTAAATGCCCTTGGAGATGAGGAAGGAGAAGGAGAAGGAGAAGGATGAGAAGAAGGAAAAGGAGAAGGATGAGAAGAAGGAGAAGGAGAAGGATGAGAAGAAGGAGAAGGAGAAGGATGAGAAGAAGGAGAAGGATGAGAAGAAGGAGAAGGATGAGAAGAAGGAGAAGGAGAAGGAGAAGTAGAAGGAGAAGGAGAAGGATGAGAAGAAGGAGAAGGATGAGAAGATGGAGAAGGAGAAGGATGAGAAGAAGGAGAAGGAGAAGGATGAGAAGAAGGAGAAGGAGAAGGATGAGAAGAAGGAGAAGGATGAGAAGAAGGAGAAGGATGAGAAGAAGGAGAAGGATGAGAAGAAGGATGAGAAGAAGGATGAGAAGAAGGAGAAGGATGAGAAGAAGGATGAGAAGAAGGAGAAGGATGAGAAGAAGGAGAAGGAGAAGGATGAGAAGAAGGAGAAGGATGAGAAGAAGGATGAGAAGAAGGAGAAGGATGAGAAGAAGGAGAAGGAGAAGGATGAGAAGAAGGAGGAGAAGGATGAGAAGAAGGAGAAGGATGAGAAGAAGGAGAAGAATGAGAAGAAGGAGAAGGAGAAGGATGAGAAGAAGGAGAAGGATGAGAAGAAGGAGAAGGATGAGAAGAAGGAGAAGGAGAAGGAGAAGGATGAGAAGAAGGATGAGAAGAAGGAGAAGGATGAGAAGAAGAAGGATGAGAAGAAGGAGAAGGATGAGAAGAAGGAGAAGGATGAGAAGAAGGAGAAGGATGAGAAGAAGGATGAGAAGAAGGATGAGAAGAAGGAGAAGGATGAGAAGAAGGACAGTTCTGTGACAGTTTCTGTCTATTTCTGACAGTTCTGTGACATTCACTCCATACAGCGGTTTCAACCGCTGTATGGAGTGAATGTCACAGAACTGTCAGAAATAGGCTATTTCTGACAGTTCTGGGACATTCACTCCATACAGCGGTTGAAACATTGTATCTATTTGTTTCCATAAATGGATCCATTTATGGAAACAAATAGATACAATGTTTCAACCGCTGTATGGAGTGAATGTCACAGAACTGTCAGAAATAGGCTATTTCTGACAGTTCTGTGACATTCACTCCATACAGCGGTTTCAACCGCTGTATGGAGTGAATGTCCCAGAACTGTCAGAAATAGCCTATTTCTGACAGTTCTGTGACATTCACTCCATACAGCGGTTTCAACCGCTGTATGGAGTGAATGTCACAGAACTGTCAGAAATAGCCTATTTCTGACAGTTCTGGGACATTCACTCCATACAGCGGTTGAAACATTGTATCTATTTGTTTCCATAAATGGATCCATTTATGGAAACAAATAGATACAATGTTTCAACCGCTGTATAGAGTGAATGTCACAGAACTGTCAGAAATAGGCTATTTCTGACAGTTCTGTGACATTCACTCCATACAGCGGTTTCAACCGCTGTATGGAGTGAATGTCCCAGAACTGTCAGAAATAGGCTATTTCTGACAGTTCTGTGACATTCACTCCATACAGCGGTTTCAACCGCTGTATGGAGTGAATGTCACAGAACTGTCAGAAATAGCCTATTTCTGACAGTTCTGGGACATTCACTCCATACAGCGGTTGAAACATTGTATCTATTTGTTTCCATAAATGGATCCATTTATGGAAACAAATAGATACAATGTTTCAACCGCTGTATGGAGTGAATGTCACAGAACTGTCAGAAATAGCGGAGCTCTGCAGATACACTTAGAGGAGCTCTGCAGATACACTTTTTGCCGGCTTGGAATTATTCTTATTTTCATCCTACTTCTTCTTCTTCTTCTTCTTCTTCTTCATCCTCATCCTCTTCTTCTTCTTCTGAGGATGAGGATGAAGAAGAAGAAGAAGAAGAAGTAGGATGAAAATAAGATTAATTCCAAGCCGGCAAAAAGTGTATCTGCAGAGCTCCTCTAAGTGTATCTGCAGAGCTCCTCTAAGTGTATCTGCAGAATAGAGGAGCTCTGCAGATACACTTTTTGCCGGCTTGGAATTCTTCTTATTTTCATCCTACTTCTTCTTCTTCTTCATCCTCATCCTCATCCTCTTCTTCTTCTTCTGAGGATGAGGATGAGGATGAAGAAGAAGAAGAAGAAGAAGAAGAAGTAGGATGAAAATAAGATTAATTCCAAGCCGGCAAAAAGTGTATCTGCAGAGCTCCTCTAAGTGTATCTGCAGAGCTCCTCTAAGTGTATCTGCAGAATAGAGGAGCTCTGCAGATACACTTTTTGCCGGCTTGGAATTATTCTTATTTTCATCCTACTTCTTCTTCTTCTTCTTCTTCTTCATCTTCATCCTCTTCTTCTTCTTCTGAGGATGAGGATGAGGATGAAGAAGAAGAAGAAGTAGGATGAAAATAAGATTAATTCCAAGCCGGCAAAAAGTGTATCTGCAGAGCTCCTCTAAGTGTATCTGCAGAGCTCCTCTAAGTGTATTTGCAGAATAGAGGAGCTCTGCAGATACACTTTTTGCCGGCTTGGAATTATTCTTATTTTCATCCTACTTCTTCTTCTTCTTCTTCATCCTCATCCTCATCCTCTTCTTCTTCTTCTGAGGATGAGGATGAAGAAGAAGAAGTAGGATGAAAATAAGATTAATTCCAAGCCGACAAAAAGTGTATCTGCAGAGCTCCTCTAAGTGTATCTGCAGAGCTCCTCTAAGTCAGCATTTTTCAACCACTGTGCCGCGGCACACTAGTGTGCCGTGAGATATTGTCTGGTGTGCCGTGGGAAAAATTCCAATTTCATCTGTAACATGTGGCTTCGGCTCACAAATAGACCAATCATTAGAATCTAATGATTGGTCTATTTGTGAGCCGAAGCACATGTTACGGACTATAAATAGCTCCGGTGTCACTGTTACACTGACAGGAGAAGACATCGCAGTAGATCGCCGATGCGCAGAAGAGCACCGAAGGATCTGGACTCTGGAGGATTATCGCACAGAAGAGCGCTGAGTGATGGATCTGGAGGAGACAGGAGAAGAAGAGCACTGACTGATGGATCTGGATGGAGTGCTGAGTGTGACGGACAGCGGCTATCTGGAGGAGACAAGCGCAGTAAGTACTGAGTGACAGTGAGACAGGAACAGATACTGCAGTGATGGACAAATTTTTGAAAAGGAAAGAACTGGACTCTGAACAAAATTCGGAGCCAGATAAGAGCCCAAGTATGAGTGGGGATCAAAAGAAAGCAAAGATGGTTAGCTCAAGGAAATTCTTTGGCACAAGGCAATATAGCGAAAGCTATATTTCATTTGGATTTACTTTCACCGGAGATGCAAAGAAACCAACTCCACTGTGTGTGGTGTGTGGTGAAAAGCTATCTAACAGTGCTATGGTCCCAAGTAAACTTAAACGCCATCTCCAAACGAAACACCCTTCGCTTCAAAACAAGAATGCGGACTTTTTTGTTCACCTGCGTGAAAACACGGAGAAACAGGCAACTTTCATGAGAAAAACCACAAAGGTAAATGAAAGAGCTCTTAAAGCTAGCTATCAAGTTGCTGAACTTATAGCCAAGTCAAAAAAGTCGCACACTGTGGCAGAGACATTAATACTTCCCGCCTGCAAAGCTATTGTAGAGGAGATGCTCGGACCTGAAGCAGCTAAGGAAATAGACAAAGTCCCTCTCTCAGACAACACAATTTCCAGACGTATTAATGACATGTCTGCAGACATAGAAAGTGTGGTTTTGGAAAAGATCCGTATCAGTGAGAAATTTGCATTGCAACTTGACGAGTCTACTGATATCAGTGGACATGCTCAACTCTTGGCCAATGTGCGTTTTGTGGATGGTGATGCAATTAGAGAAAACTTCTTTTTTTGCAAGGCATTGCCAGAAAAAACAACAGGAGAAGAAATTTTTAGGGTCACATCAGAATACCTTGAACAAGGAGGACTTAAGTGGGAAAACTGCACAAGTGTCTGCACCGATGGAGCTGCAGCCATGGTCGGGCGCACCAAAGGCTTTGTAAGCAGAGTGAAGGAAAGAAATCCAGATGTGATTGTTACGCATTGTTTTTTACACCGTGAGGCCCTCGTAGCCAAGACTTTACCAGCAGACCTAGTTCCTGTGTTGGATGATGTTGTGCGCATGGTAAACTTTGTAAAGTCACGACCCGTGAAAAGTCGCATGTTTGCAGCTTTGTGTGAGGAGATGGGAGCGAAGCATAAAACCTTGCTGTTTCATACGGAGGTCCGGTGGTTGTCGCGTGGCAAGGTCTTGGTTCGTGTGTATGAGCTGCGGGAGGAACTTAAAGTGTTTCTGACAAATGAGAGGTCAGATTACGCAAAGCTGCTTGCAAGTGATGAGTGGTGTGCAAGGCTGGCATACCTGGCAGATATTTTTCATCATCTGAATGAGCTGAACACACGAATGCAAGGCCGAAATGAAAATCTGCTTACAAGTACAGATAAAATAAATGGATTCCGTTCAAAGGTGCAACTCTGGCATCAACACGTGGAAAGTGGCAATCTTGAAATGTTCACACTCACCAAGCAATGGCAAGGTGTTCACACTGCTGCACTGGGTGAGATAATAGTTAAACATTTAAAAACTCTCGAGGAGAAGTTGTCATTTTATTTCTCTTCAGTCTCCACTGAATGCCTTGACTGGGTTAGGGACCCTTATAGCTCAGCATCAGTTGGTGGAAAGGACATGACTTTACAGGAGCAGGAGGAACTAACTGAACTGAGACAAAATCGTAGTTTCAAGCTAAGATTTGCTGATCTACCTTTGGACAGTTTTTGGTTGGATACTGCCAAGGAGTTCCCCGTTCTGGCAAACAAAGCTATTTTGACATTGCTCCCATTTTCCACTACATATCTGTGTGAGATGAGCTTTTCAAGCCTGATTGCTATAAAAACTAAAGACAGAGAGAGACTGAGAGCTGTTGACGAAGAGCTACGTGTGTGTCTTTCTTCGATTCCTGCCAGAATATCAGCTTTGTGTTCAGCCAAACAGGCCCAGGTTTCGCACTGAGTAAGTCAACAGAAATATGAACAATTATGAGAATACTTTATTATTTCATAATAAAGTAATTATAAAATAATTTCTTTGTGTTTGATTACTATTCAAGAGAATTACTTTATATATAGTCAATATAGGCACAGAGGTAATTTTTTTTAACATTTTCTAATGGTGGTGTGCCTCGTGATTTTTTTCATGAAAAAAGTGTGCCTTTGCACAAAAAAGGTTGAAAAACACTGCTCTAAGTGTATCTGCAGAATAGAGGAGCTCTGCAGATACACTTTTTGCCGGCTTGGAATTATTCTTATTTTCATCCTACTTCTTCTTCTTCTTCTTCTTCTTCATCCTCATCCTCATCCTCTTCTTCTTCTTCTGAGGATGAGGATGAGGATGAAGAAGAAGAAGAAGAAGAAGTAGGATGAAAATAAGATTAATTCCAAGCCAGCAAAAAGTGTATCTGCAGAGCTCCTCTAAGTGTATCTGCAGAGCTCCTCTAAGTGTATCTGCAGAATAGAGGAGCTCTGCAGATACACTTTTTGCCGGCTTGGAATTATTCTTATTTTCATCCTACTTCTTCTTCTTCTTCATCCTCATCCTCTTCTTCTTCTTCTGAGGATGAGGATGAAGAAGAAGAAGAAGAAGAAGAAGAAGAAGAAGTAGGATGAAAATAAGATTAATTCCAAGCCGGCAAAAAGTGTATCTGCAGAGCTCCTCTAAGTGTATCTGCAGAGCTCCTCTAAGTGTATCTGCAGAATAGAGGAGCTCTGCAGATACACTTTTTGCCGGCTTGGAATTCTTCTTATTTTCATCCTACTTCTTCTTCTTCTTCATCCTCATCCTCATCCTCTTCTTCTTCTGAGGATGAGGATGAGGATGAAGAAGAAGAAGAAGTAGGATGAAAATAAGATTAATTCCAAGCCGGCAAAAAGTGTATCTGCAGAGCTCCTCTAAGTGTATCTGCAGAGCTCCTCTAATTGTATCTGCAGAATAGAGGAGCTCTGCAGATACACTTTTTGCCGGCTTGGAATTATTCTTATTTTCATCCTACTTCTTCTTCTTCTTCTTCTTCATCCTCATCCTCTTCTTCTTCTTCTGAGGATGAGGATGAAGAAGAAGAAGAAGAAGTAGGATGAAAATAAGATTAATTCCAAGCCGGCAAAAAGTGTATCTGCAGAGCTCCTCTAAGTGTATCTGCAGAGCTCCTCTAAGTGTATCTGCAGAATAGAGGAGCTCTGCAGATACACTTTTTGCCGGCTTGGAATTATTCTTATTTTCATCCTACTTCTTCTTCTTCTTCATCCTCATCCTCATCCTCTTCTTCTTCTGAGGATGAGGATGAAGAAGAAGAAGTAGGATGAAAATAAGATTAATTCCAAGCCGGCAAAAAGTGTATCTGCAGAGCTCCTCTAAGTGTATCTGCAGAGCTCCTCTAAGTGTATCTGCAGAATAGAGGAGTTCTGCAGATACACTTTTTGCCGGCTTGGAATTATTCTTATTTTCATCCTACTTCTTCTTCTTCTTCATCCTCATCCTCTTCTTCTTCTTCTGAGGATGAGGATGAAGAAGAAGAAGAAGAAGTAGGATGAAAATAAGATTAATTCCAAGCCGGCAAAAAGTGTATCTGCAGAGCTCCTCTAAGTGTATCTGCAGAGCTCCACTAAGTGTATCTGCAGAATAGAGGAGCTCTGCAGATACACTTTTTGCCGGCTTGGAATTATTCTTATTTTCATCCTACTTCTTCTTCTTCTTCATCCTCATCCTCATCCTCTTCTTCTTCTTCTGAGGATGAGGATGAGGATGAAGAAGAAGAAGAAGAAGTAGGATGAAAATAAGATTAATTCCAAGCCGGCAAAAAGTGTATCTGCAGAGCTCCTCTAAGTGTATCTGCAGAGCTCCTCTAAGTGTATCTGCAGAATAGAGGAGCTCTGCAGATACACTTTTTGCCGGCTTGGAATTATTCTTATTTTCATCCTACTTCTTCTTCTTCTTCTTCATCCTCATCCTCAGAAGAAGAAGAAGAGGATGAGGATGAAGAAGAAGAAGAAGTAGGATGAAAATAAGAATAATTCCAAGCCGGCAAAAAGTGTATCTGCAGAGCTCCTCTATTCTGCAGATACACTTAGAGGAGCTCTGCAGATACACTTTTTGCCGGTTTGGAATTCTTCTTATTTTCATCCTACTTCTTCTTCTTCTTCTTCTTCATCCTCATCCTCTTCTTCTTCTTCTGAGGATGAGGATGAAGAAGAAGAAGAAGAAGAAGAAGTAGGATGAAAATAAGATTAATTCCAAGCCGGCAAAAAGTGTATCTGCAGAGCTCCTCTAAGTGTATCTGCAGAGCTCCTCTAAGTGTATCTGCAGAATAGAGGAGCTCTGCAGATACACTTTTTGCCGGCTTGGAATTATTCTTATTTTCATCCTACTTCTTCTTCTTCTTCATCCTCATCCTCATCCTCTTCTTCTGAGGATGAGGATGAAGAAGAAGAAGAAGAAGTAGGATGAAAATAAGATTAATTCCAAGCCGGCAAAAAGTGTATCTGCAGAGCTCCTCTAAGTGTATCTGCAGAGCTCCTCTAAATGTATCTGCAGAATAGAGGAGTTCTGCAGATACACTTTTTGCCGGCTTGGAATTATTCTTATTTTCATCCTACTTCTTCTTCTTCTTCATCCTCATCCTCTTCTTCTTCTTCTGAGGATGAGGATGAAGAAGAAGAAGTAGGATGAAAATAAGATTAATTCCAAGCCGGCAAAAAGTGTATCTGCAGAGCTCCTCTAAGTGTATCTGCAGAGCTCCTCTAAGTGTATCTGCAGAATAGAGGAGCTCTGCAGATACACTTTTTGCCGGCTTGGAATTATTCTTATTTTCATCCTACTTCTTCTTCTTCTTCTTCATCCTCATCCTCATCCTCTTCTTCTTCTTCTGAGGATGAGGATGAGGATGAAGAAGAAGAAGAAGAAGTAGGATGAAAATAAGATTAATTCCAAGCCGGCAAAAAGTGTATCTGCAGAGCTCCTCTAAGTGTATCTGCAGAGCTCCTCTAAGTGTATCTGCAGAATAGAGGAGCTCTGCAGATACACTTTTTGCCGGCTTGGAATTATTCTTATTTTCATCCTACTTCTTCTTCTTCTTCTTCATCCTCATCCTCAGAAGAAGAGGATGAGGATGAGGATGAAGAAGAAGAAGAAGTAGGATGAAAATAAGAATAATTCCAAGCCGGCAAAAAGTGTATCTGCAGAGCTCCTCTATTCTGCAGATACACTTAGAGGAGCTCTGCAGATACACTTTTTGCCGGTTTGGAATTCTTCTTATTTTCATCCTACTTCTTCTTCTTCTTCTTCATCCTCATCCTCATCCTCAGAAGAAGAGGATGAGGATGAAGAAGAAGAAGAAGAAGAAGTAGGATGAAAATAAGATTAATTCCAAGCCGACAAAAAGTGTATCTGCAGAGCTCCTCTAAGTGTATCTGCAGAGCTCCTCTAAGTGTATCTGCAGAATAGAGGAGCTCTGCAGATACACTTTTTGCCGGCTTGGAATTAATCTTATTTTCATCCTACTTCTTCTTCTTCATCCTCATCCTCATCCTCAGAAGAAGAAGAAGAGGATGAGGATGAAGAGGAAGAAGAAGAAGAAGTAGGTTGAAAATAAGAATAATTCCAAGCCGGCAAAAAGTGTATCTGCAGAGCTCCTCTATTCTGCAGATACACTTAGAGGAGCTCTGCAGATACACTTTTTGCCGGCTTGGAATTATTCTTATTTTCATCATACTTCTTCTTCTTCTTCTTCATCCTCATCCTCATCCTCTTCTTCTTCTTCTGAGGATGAGGATGAGGATGAAGAAGAAGAAGAAGAAGTAGGATGAAAATAAGATTAATTCCAAGCCGGCAAAAAGTGTATCTGCAGAGCTCCTCTAAGTGTATCTGCAGAGCTCCTCTAAGTGTATCTGCAGAATAGAGGAGCTCTGCAGATACACTTTTTGCCGGCTTGGAATTCTTATTTTCATCCTACTTCTTCTTCTTCTTCATCCTCATCCTCATCCTCTTCTTCTTCTTCTGAGGATGAGGATGAAGAAGAAGAAGAAGAAGAAGAAGTAGGATGAAAATAAGAATTCCAAACCGGCAAAAAGTGTATGTGCAGAGTTCCTCTATTTCTGACAGTTCTCTGACAGCTTCTTCACATGTACAGCGGTTGAAACATCTGTATCCTAAATGGAAACTAATAGATACAATGTGTCAACCGCTGTACATGTGAAGGAACTGTCAGAGAAATGTCAGAAATAGCGGAGCTCTCTGCAGGGACACTTTTGCCGGCTGATCGGGAAAAATCCGATTCGCGCACCCGAAGTAGGCAAATATTCGGATTTTTCCTGAAATTCGTTTCGAATTCTGGTTCGCCTGGTTCGATTCGCTCATCTCTAATTGTTTTCGCTAGTCACATGTGTTGTCTTCTTAAAATGGTTCTAAAGGCTGAAGATTTTTTATCTTCATGCATTCTATATATACAGGTAAAAAACCTTCAGTGTGCAGGTCCCCTTCAGTCCCCCATTACTTACCTGAGCCTGATCTTCATCCAGCAATGCGCATGAGATCATCAGCTCTCCCAAGTCTCTTCCTCCTCATTGGCTCAGACACAGCAGCTGGAGCCTTTGGCTTCCAGTGCTGTCAATCACAGCCAGTAAGGAGGGAGTGGGGGGCAGGGCAGAGCCATGCTCTTTGAGTCTTATGGACATACAGGGCCTGCTCAGGAGCTAGCACGCATGAGTGTCCCTAGGGCAAGTGGCTTGCAGGGGGAGGGGCCAGAAGTGCCATCGGGGGACCCGAGAAGGGGAAGATTGGGGTTGCTCTGCATAAAACTATTACACAGAGCAGGGAAGCATGACATGTACTATACCTTTACAATCACTTTAATAAAACCACATTACTTTTATGGGTTCACACATATCTGGTCACCCTTGTTTTAGTCAACAAGAATTAAAATTTGTGTTTAATAAAAAATCTGGAGAGGGAGGAGGCAGGAAGACATATCTGTCCTAAAAAAGTAACCCATTCTCAATTCCCCGGGTGCTCAAACTTTTGAAGAGCTGGGCTCTTAAGAGATATGGTAACTGGTCATGGGCCACAAAAACATCTCAACTATGGGGTTTTACGGCCCTCCAAACTGCAAATGTTCTTGTTGTACAACAAATGTAAACAAGCCCTTATTGTCCTGAGCCCCTTATAAGACTTTTCACACGGATGTGCTGTGGTTTTCCCGCACTGGGGGTGCAGCACAGTGCACCTGTGGCTTTCCTGCTGGATAGCTTTGCTTCGCCATATACTTATATTATATCTTGCCGGAGTGGTGCACTAAAACTCCTGCATTTAGGCATTTAGAAATAGCACCAAACCCCCAGGACATAATAGAAGTCTATGGCTCAGAGCAGCTAACCCACAAAAAAGCTACAGGTGCACTGTGCAGTGTGAAAGCATCCTAATAACCCTTTTTTGAAGGCTACGTTCACACTAGCGTTGTGTGCAGGCGGCAGAGAGGCGTTTGGGAAGCGTTTTTACCGCTTCCCAAACGCCTCTGCCAATTTTGCACATTACAGCACATGGTGCTGTTCTAACGGGAGCGTTTGCGTCGCGTCACGGCAAAACGGACGCCTCTGATCGAGTCAGGAGGCGTTGAAGCCTCTTATTCTCGTCTATGGTGCAGCTCCGCAAATGCCCGGCCGGCGTTTGCGGTGCGGCTGCGACACGGTTGTGGGGCGTTTGCGGAGTGGTAACACCACTCAAACTGCATTATAGGCATTTGTAGGGCGTTATTACCGCTCGGCAAACGCCTAGCAACCTCCGCTAAACCGCGCATGCAGCGTTTGCGGAGCGTTAAAAAATGCTCCGCAAACGCCGCACCAACGCTTGCCAAACGCTATAGGGGCATTTGGCAAGCGTTGGTAAAACAGCCAAGTGTGAACGAGCCCTAAAAGTGCTAATATTCCCATTACAAAACTATGTGATGTTTAAGAAAGCAAACTTTTTCTCTTCCAACTTTTGCTAGAAAGGTCCCAGGCAAAATGTACTTGGTATCACCTGGGAGAGGAGCCTTCGCTACTGAGGAAGCATTAGCTTATGGGGCTCCCGCCCCTTCTGCAGCCACCTGCCTCCTCTGCTGCCGGTGCCAGCTCCATTCTGATGCTCTAGGATTGCAGGTCACCAAGTCATGATCTGGGATAGCTGACCCACCATCCCAGAGCATGAGGTTGTGGGTCACATCAGAGGGTTTCACAGGCCACGGGTTGAGCAACCTGCTCTATACCATATCATGCATAAGTAAGAATATATTTGCAATTATTAAGGTTTCAAACCATTGCTATGCAGGCATTTAGAACAAACTGCTTACTTAGGGATTGGTTGCTAAATGTGTTTCCCATATATTTTTGGAGTAATTTAACAAAATGGGTCTTTCACCAAACGGAAGGTAAAAGATGATTTAGCACAATAACAGTGTTATATTAGGCAGAAACAACCATATTCTTACATAAACTGGATGATTTTAAAATAGATCCTAAGAATCAGAAGGTGGGGATAATATTTAATTTAATTTTAATTTTAAAGTAGGTGGATCAATGATTGATAAACCCTACACCTGCGTTGCCTCAACAAAGATTCCAATCTTAATCTTTTCTTGAATAATTGTAAATATTGTTTTGTTGTTTACTATGTCCATTTTATTACTTTTTCAGATATTGTGATTGATACTGACTTCGGTGGAGAAAAATCTATCTTTGTATTATTATTATTATTATTATACAGGATTTATATAGTCAAATAGATTTTTCAGTAAACTTGATTTACCCTCTAATAAATATCAGTGTATACAAATAAAGTCCAAAACCAAAAAAAAATCAAAAAATCAAAAAAACCAAAGTCCAAAATAAAGTCCCAAAATTATTACTTCATAAAAAACAATCTTTATCTGTAATTTCTCAATTCTTCATATCTTTAAAACATCTTTGTGATATACTTCAAACCAAATCTTCATATACCTCAAAGAAAAAAACTCAACATGTGTATTATCTCAAAAAAAGGGGTATATAAAAAAAGTGCCACACGTGTTTCATGCAAACAAAAAATAACGTGCCACCGCAACCGTGAAGAGAAATCCCTCTGCCTTAGGAATCAATCCACTGCATACCAATAAAGGAAGTGCATAATTACCCTCAGAATAGTATCAAGGGTCTGAGTACTTATTTCCAACCTTTTATATTCCTTCAGCCTTTCCAGCCACTTCCCACAGACCTCATAAACAGACCAGGGATCAGTATGTGTCATAAAAACTCATAGCACTTTATTATAGCAACTTATGTTCAAATAAGATGAAATCAGCTTCCACACCAAGACGCTTTATCCACAATCCTGCCTCTCCTCAAAAGGATGATCCCTGTTGACAAAGTCCGGATGTGACGAAACTCGTCCGGGGCACGTGACGTGGTGACGTAGTGACGCTCTTCCGGAAGTGCGGTGGCGGCCATCTTCGATCCTGGTACACGCGGCTGTGCCTTCCTGGAATCCTCATGGGGTTTTGAGGTATTGGAAACCTACTAGAGGCGATCTGTTCCCCCTCGGGAGTGGGATGGTGTGGATACCTACATACTTTTGAGGAGAGGCAGGATTGTGGATAAAGCGTCTTGGTGTGGAAGCTGATTTCATCTTATTTGAATGTAAGTTGCTATAATAAAGTGCTATGAGTTTTTATGACACATACTGATCCCTGGTCTGTTTATGAGGTCTGTGGGAAGTGGCTGGAAAGGCTGAAGGAATATAAAAGGTTGGAAATAAGTACTCAGACCCTTGATACTATTCTGAGGGTAATTATGCACTTCCTTCATTGGTATGCAGTGGATTGATTCCTAAGGCAGAGGGATTTCTCTTCACGGTTGCGGTGGCACGTTATTTTTTGTTTGCATGAAACACGTGTGGCACGTTTTTTTATATACCCCTTTTTTTGAGATAATACACATGTTGAGTTTTTTTCTTTGAGGTATATGAAGATTTGGTTTGAAGTATATCACAAAGATGTTTTAAAGATATGAAGAATTGAGAAATTACAGATAAAGATTGTTTTTTATGAAGTAATAATTTTGGGACTTTATTTTGGACTTTGGTTTTTTTGATTTTTTGATTTTTTTTTGGTTTTGGACTTTATTTGTATACACTAATATTTATTAGAGGGTAAATCAAGTTTACTGAAAAATCTATTTGGTGATATTTGTACTTCAGGGGAAGGATTGTGATAGTGACTTGGTGGGGTATACTACTTTAAGAAGGATAGTGCTATACGTAGAATAAAGAATTTATATAGTGCCAACAGTTTACACAGCGCTTTACAACATAAGAGCAGACGGTACAATTACATAACAAATTAATACGAGAGAAATCAGAGGGCCATGCTCCTTACAGCTTACAATCTAAGAGGGAGGGTCAATTGATTCAAAAGGTAATAACTGTGAATGGGTGCGGCTCTGGAAAATTCCTGGAGGTAAGAATGGGAGGTGGTGACAAGGAAGCTAGAGAGCAGGAGGTCTTGGGAAGAACAAAGAACAATTTGGTAAGTATTTTGATACAAGGTTAGTGATGTAGCTGGGAGCTGAGTTGTGGATTACTTTATAAGTTGTTGTAAGTATCTTGAATTTTATTTTATGTAAAGGTAAGCCAGTGAGGAGGGAGTTCCAGTAGTCAAGGCGGGGTATGTTTAGAGAGTAAGTTATAAGCTTTGTTGATTCACTGGTTAGGAAGGGACAGTGATTGAATGTGGGGCTGAAAGGATAGTTCAGTCCAGGATTACACCTAGAAATTTGGAATGTGGGGACGGGTTTATGGTTGAGCTTTTGATTTTATAAACACTCCACAGTGCAAATAAATTATATATAAAAATTAAAATACTATAAATAAAAGTCCAAAAAAATATATAAAGTCCACACAAAATTTTTTTTTAAAAATATATGAATTGTGTTCAATCCAAAAAAAAAACGTGCTCCAAAATTCTTCAAACAAATGTGCTCAAATCATCCCTGATTAATGCTCTATCCCCACTCACCAGATGGAATGGACTCTTTACTGATATGGCAAAAGAATCAAACAGGCTTAAAGTGACTGGGCATGTCCTCCCAGATAACTCTGTATTCAATATCCTCCAGAAACGACTCCCATGATTGGATGACAATGCAAAACAAAACAAAAACAACAAATAGTGTAATACTGTAAAAAATATTTAATTTTAAAAAAAGGCAGCCTTATATACACTCACATGTTTAAAAATATACACAGACTTTCATAATAGGCACAAAGGCTCATATTGTAAGGCTTATTTCCATTTGTAGAAGTGGACTGGCAAAGATAGAAATCCCTCCCAAATAGCAGGCAGTCTCTCTACAAACCAGCGTGCGTTCCACTCACCGAAAGTGACGTTACCATGCACCCACCGGAACCAGAGGGAGATGTGCGCAGCACACCCCTGAGTTCTGCACTGTGTATGTGGCACACTCCATAACGCTGCACTCTTTGAGCTGCACACTCCTGAACCATGCACTCAATGCTTAATGCACCTCTAAGCCCTGCACTCTCTACAGAGTGCAATATGATAAAGAGTAGATACAGTCTTACAGATACAACCAGCCCTTTGAGGGAAACCATAATGCTGATGCATCCTGCAATGAAATTGAGTTTGACAACCCTGACCTAAATCCTTGTAGTCTCCTCAGTTCAGTACATTAAGCAGTCAGAATGGTATGTTCTGACTCACTCTGAGATATTCTAACTGAAGACAACTGGCAGTCATACTACCTGAGCTGCCAAAGCATAGATGCCAGGAAATATTGCTTACACGGGGTATTGTCGGGGGGGGGGGGTTCTCAGGTGAGGGTTATTGGATTATTATTATTATACAGGACTTATATAGCGCCGACAGTTTGCTCAGCGCTTTACATTATGGAGGGAGACAGTACAGTAACTATACAGTTCAATACAAGAGGGATTAGAGGGCCCTGCTCCTTGGAGCTTACAATCTAGGAGGGAGAGGATAGTGGTACAAGAGGTAATTAGCTGTGGGGGATGGAGTGATTGGGGGAGTATGGGATTTCAGTAGTTAGCCGGGGTCGGGTAGGCTTCCCTGAAAAGATGAGTTTTCAAAGTGCGCCTAAAAGTGAGCAGAGTAGGCGATAGCCTGATAGCTTGGGGTAGGGAGTTCCAGAGGATGGGTGAAGCCCATGAGAAATCCTGGAGACGAGCATGGGAGGAGGAGACAAGGGAGCTAGAGAATAGGAGGTCTTGCGAGGAGCGGAGAGTACGGTTTGGGTGGTATTTAGAGACAAGGTCGGTGATGTAGTTAGGGGCAGTGTTATGAACGGCTTTATATGTCAGTGTTAGTGTTTTGAATTTTATCCGCTGGGCAATTGGAAGCCAGTGGAGGGATTGGCAGAGAGAGGTGGCAGATATAGAGCGGTTAGTAAGGTGAATGAGTCTGGCAGCAGCATTCATGATGGACTGGAGTGGGGATAGCCTGCGATGAGGTAGGCCAGTGAGGAGGGAATTACAGTAGTCAAGGCATGATATAAAAAGGGAGTGGATGAGTTGCTTAGTGGTTTCCGAGGTTAGGAACGGTCGTATCTTGGAGATGTTGCGGAGGTGAAGTCTACATGAGTTTGTCAGTGATTGGACCTGATGCTGAACGGACAGATTGGAGTCTAGGATTACACCTAGTA
Source organism: Staurois parvus (assembly GCF_062004578.1). Lineage (NCBI taxonomy): Eukaryota > Metazoa > Chordata > Amphibia > Anura > Ranidae > Staurois > Staurois parvus. Next base: position 1,092,778 of record NW_028318006.1, on the reverse strand, counting down.
CCCTGGCGTGAGGGGTGGGACTGATGGTAGTGTTGTTGATCTTGATGGAGAAGTCGGGGGGGGGCACGGGCCGGGGGGAATACTAGAAGCTCAGTTTTGGAAAGGTTGAGTTTGAGGAAGTGGAGTGACATCCCTTCCGATATGTCACTTAGTAGGCTGGTGATGCGATTGGAGACTGAGGGGGTGAGGTGAGGGGTAGAGAGATAGATTTGTGTGCCGTCAGCAACTGGATGTTGATGTAATGGCATATCATCTCAACGGACAGGTAGATAGGTTTGTAAAACACAGGGGATCTTTCTGTGGCATGATACATGCATTTCTTCTGATACAACTTCTTCTGGAATTGCTTTGTAGGATCAAACTGGAAAGGATTCCATCATGACAAGGGTACAATATACGCCTTCCAACCTAACCAAGCCTGCTAGGCCATACCCTCCACCGTTCCAGCTATACAAAATACACAAATCAAGTTTTTGGAGTAAAAATGGCCTTAGCAGCCTTTTATTACCCAATAAATTATTTCAACATAAATAACATAACATTCTAATAACTAGAAACAGAGGAAAAACGTGGTGGTCATTTGAGGGTCATAAACTCAATGTAACTTTTGCGGAAATCATTCCTCCAACGTAGGCCCCCAGCCGCAACCCACCGGCTCGGGAACAATCCTGCTTATCCCCAGCTGCAACACACCGGCTTGGAGATAACCCTGCTTATCCGCAGTGACCACCATTTTACCTATTCTGAGTTAACCCCTTGTTAACTAGAAATGTACCGAGGTCCCTATACCACTGATGGGTCCCGAATCTGTCTCCATACAGAATGCTTTCCTCCTCCAAAGACCAACCGCCACCAAGGCTGCTGTGACAATCCAAACTAAATCATGAAGGGAAGGGAGCGTGGGAAGCTTCTTTTTCTTCCAACTTCCCCACTGGACTTCCTGAGATGGACACTCCTTTTTCTCTCTGTGAACCCTCCCTAACACTTCCATCCAATCAGGTAAGCCATACTCCAAAAACTTCCTACCCTTCTTTTAACCCTATATGTTGTCCCTTTATTCCCCCCCAGTCATGTCGTCCCTGCACTTAATTTTTTTTTGCTCTGTGCCTACATTGACAAGGGTAGAATATATGCTGTCTAACCTAACCAAGCCTGCTAGGCCATACCCTCCTCCGTTCCAGCTATACAAAATACACAAACCAGGTTTTTGGAGTCAAAATGGCCATAGCAACCTTTTATTAACCAATAAATTATTTCAACATAAATAATATAACATTCCAAAAATTTAGAAACAAAGGAAAAACATGGTGGTCATTTGAGGGCCATAAGCCCAACTTAACTTTTGCGGAAAACATTCCTTCAACTTAGGCCCCCAGCCACAAAACACCGGCTCGGAGATAACCTTACTTATCCGCAGTGACCACCATTTTACCTATTCCGAGTTACCCCTTGTTAACTGGAATGTACCGAGGTCCCCATACTACTGATGGGTCCCGAATCGGTCTCCATACAGAATACTTTCCTCTTCCAAAGACCAACCACCGCCAAGGCCGCCGTGACAATCCAAACCACAGCATGAAGGGGAGGGAGGGTGGGAAACATCTTCTTCCAACTTCAACACTAGACTTTGTGAGATCGGACACTCCTTTTCCTCCCTGTGAACCCTCCCTAACATCCCCATCCAATCAGGTAAGCCATACTCTCAATACTTCCTACCCTTCTTTTAACCCTATATGTTGTCCCTCTATTCTCCCTGTCATGTCGTCCCTGCGCTTAATTTTTTTTTTTTGCTCCCGGCCTAATTTTCTGGTGACTCTAGACTAGACCTGAAGAGCTTGGTATGTGGACTAGATTCGTCCACTAGCAGACATTCTGTGGCATCCCTCAATTTCAGCAAAGCAATTAAGACTAGCTTACTAACATTAGAAAAGTAGCCTAGAGCTCCTACTGCTTGCTTATAATGATGCCATCCTTCATTATTAATTTTCTGCACTTTTCCACCTCTTTGTTTTATCTGCTGTCTTTCAGTTTTGCATATCTGTTTCTTGTGTGAAATATAGTACACATACATAATAAACCACCCTTACAGGATTATATTGTACATGATAGTTGTTGGTGTACGTCGACACATTATTGAAGTTTTTACAATGCATCTAATTCTTTTTCCTACTACATTCTGTATTTTCCTAGTGTACATCTGTGAATTGGCATATTCTTTTTGTACACGTGTTTTATTTTATAAAATATTCAAACCGCAAATCTCTATTAGAATTGTGGTACTGTAATGTTATAAAGTCGTTGTCTAGGAATACTGCTGTTACTTTTGAGAAGAAATCTTTTTTTGTGAAGCTTATTCTATTTAATATGAAAATAAGAATGGTTGTTTAGTTGGTTTAAGAATGCATTCTGTTTTTTTCCTGCTGTGAGCAGCATTTTAAGTGTGTGTCCTTGAATGGGTTTGTTCTTTTTACACATGCCTCCTATTTCCAAAAGAATTCAAATTGTAAATCTGCATTGGAATTGTAATAAAATACTAATTCTCCTGAACATTATGCCAAGTATTACATTTTGCCTTTTATATAAATAAACAAAATGGACATATAACATCTGAATATATTCAAGTGAGAACTTAAAGCGAGGGGAGGAGAAGCTGTATGAATACATTCAACATTTATAATACACTGCTCAAAAAAAATTAAAGGAACACTCTGAAAACTCATCAGATCTCAATTGGGAAAAATATGATGCTGGATATCTATACTGATATGAACTGGATAATGTGTTAGGAACGTAAGGATGTCCCATCGTTTGATGGAAATGAAAATTATCAACCTACAGAGGACTGAATTCAGAGACACTCCAAAACTCAAAGTGAAAAAATGAGGCAGCAGGCTAATCCATTTTGCTGAAATTTCATTGCAGCAACTCAAAATGGTACTCAGTAGTTTGTATGGCACCCACGTACTTGTATGCATGCATGACTACATCGGGGCATGCTCCTTATGAGATGACAGATGGTGTCCTGGGGTATTTCCTCCCAGATCTGGACCAGGGCGTCACTGAGCTCCTGGACAGACTGAGGTGCAACCTGGTGGCATCGGATGGACTGACACATGATATCCCAGAGGTATTCTATTGGATTTAGGTCAGGCGAGCATGGGGGCCATTCAATGGTATCAATTCCTTCATCCTCCAGGAACTGCTTGCATACTGTCACCACATGATGCCAGGCATTACCGTGCACCAGAAGGAACCCAGGACCAACTGCACTGGTGTAGAGTCTGACAATGGGTCCAAGGATTTCATTCTGATACCCAGTGGCAGTCAGGATGCCATTGTCTAGCCTGTAGAGGTCTGTGCGTCCCTCCATGGATATGCCTCCCCAGACCATCACTGACTCACCACCGAAACGGTCATGTTGATCGATGTTACAGGCAGCATAACATTCTCCATGTCTTCTCCAGACCCTTTCACATTTGTCACATGTGCTCAAGGTGAACCTGCTCTCATCTGTGAAAAGCACAGGGCACCAGTGGAACCAGTGACTTGCCAATTCTGGTGTTCAATGGCAAATGCCAATGGAGCTCTATGGTGCCGGGCAGTGAGCACAGGGCCCACTAGAGGACATCAGGCCCTCAGGCCACCCTCATGAAGTCTGTTTCTGATTGTTTGGTCACAGACATTCACACCACTGGCCTGCTGGAGCTCTCCTAGATAACTGCCTGTCTCCTGGAATCTCCTCCAAGCTCTTGAAACTGTGCTGGGAGACACAGCAAACCTTCTGGCAATGGCACATCCTGGAGGAGTTAGACTGCCTGTGCAACCTTTGTAGGGTCCAGGTATCACCTCATGCTACCAGTAGTGACACTGACCCTAGTGCAAAAATGCAAAACTAGTGAAAAACAGAAAAGATGAGTAGGGAAAAAAATTTTGATTTGATGCTACACTTTGATTAAAAATTTGAGCAGTGTATAAACAGGCAAGGACACGAAAGGAGAGTTCACCATGTAGAGCCCAAAAACGAAGGTATATAGTGCAGGATTTTATTTACTGCATTAAAAAACAAACACATTCTCATGGATAGCAAAAAAAACAGGCAGATGCACTTACAAATATGGCTGCCGGACCATCGACATGGACTCGGTGGCGTGACATCAGCACGTAGGCCCCTCTCTGATGTGTTTCGTGCACATGCACATTCTCAAAGGGACCCGCCTCCTACTGATGCCATAACAATCATCCTCTTAAATAGCCCGCAGGCACGCGGTATATCGGGCGTCATTTTCTTGTGGATCATTACGTCTCATCTATATAAACAAATTCCTATGAATTGGGACGCTATTTTCTTGGGTATTTTTTCAAATGACAAATAAATGGCAAAAAAGTCCCAAAGCTAAACAGCAAAATAATACTTAATAAAAATAGGAAACAAATAATTAAAACCACCACAAAATGAAGTAAATTTAAAAAGAAAAAAGAAAAAGGGGAGCAGGCTATTTAAGAAATGTTTTAACACCATATTGAAACAAAATGAATCTAAACAGAGATTAAAATTATAAATAACTAATACAGAAACCAATGTGTGTATCAGTATATTAACTCGATTAAACAGTTCATATCTATATCTATATTTAACCCTAAAGGGGACAGAGTCTGCATCTCATAAATCCACTTGGTTTCAAACATAGATACTTCATCCTTTTATAGGATAAACTGCGTGATTTAGCCTGTTGAGGCTGGAGACGGAGGTGAGCCATGATAGAGCTGTATTTATGCTGCAAATGTTTTTGGAACCTGGAGTGTATTCATCTAATTAGCACAGATTTCTCAAAAAGAAAGAGGACTCTTATGTATCAGTCTCTGGATATACAATGATACATTTATTTCCATAGTATAAAGGGATTGTATAAGCACAGTGGACATTTGTTTTTTTCACATTTTGTTTTGTTTTCTTCACACTTTATTTATATTAGATTTTATTTTATTTTATTTTTTACACGTAATCAATGTGTCTTTGATGATAATAATAGAGGAGCGCAGCACGATATTTATCTATATATTGGTTGACACTATTGTATGAGTTGGTGTGATGTGTTTGCGAACCTATAATTTTGATTTAATATATGTTTATTGAACATTTTTGGGTTGTGTTTGCAGAGAATTCACTGTATTGGCTCACAGGTGGACAGTTGGTTTTGGATTTTGCCCTACGTTTATTATTTCCCCTCCAATGGGGGCAAATAAGATCTATCCACACAAACTTTAAACCAGTAGGATT